>NC_142945.1:45796399-45851399 GCF_046866305.1 Octopus bimaculoides | reverse complement strand
TATAAATATATCAGAGGTGCAAGGAGTTATCAGGCTATCATTAAATTATGATAGATCACAGAGAAAAACAAGGATATATAACTAGTGATATTTATCAGTTAATTATGGGGAACAGCAGTGTTCAAGACATCCCTGTGTGCTGGAGATTTACTATGATATTAATACCACTGTTATCTGATATAAAATCATAAATCTATTTCTCGCTTTCAATGTTAGATTATATCTATATCTCATGTTTACATAAACACATTTTTGATTCTCCTACTATTATAAACTCTACCATCCATACACACACACACCCTCCCTTTTTCTCATATACATGTGAAAATTTATATATATATATATATATATATATATATATATATTCCATGATTCTACTCTGTCGTAGAATAACCAATTGTTAAAATTCAGTATATATTTTACCTGTTCTAATGTTCAGTATGATAAAAGCACTGGTGTCAAGGAGGTGTGAACATTAATTTATTAATTGATATATATATGTGTGTGTTTTGCTCTCTTTACTCTGCTCTTGTAAGACATTACAGAATGATAATTTTACTAGAAAATAAGTTAAAAGATAAGTGAATAAAATAATGAATTTAGTGAGAGAAATTAACCAGAAAAATAATTAAGAAATGTAAATTAATTAAGACAAACCTGACCACCAGCTTATCTCATCCATGCAACAATGGATAGATAACCAAACAGCTGTTTTTCAATCAATAGATAGTAACAGGTGTTGTAATATTAACTGCCACCCTTTCTATAGATGTTGTATTGAATTTCTAGTTATAACTTAACTCATAAGAGTCAATATCTTCCAAGATTTGTGTCAAATGTACAATTTTATTTTAGGTTACTATTTAGTTTGAAAAGTTGCATGAAAACAAATTGTTTCCTGAGTAGTTCAATTAGTTTTAATTGAATAAAATGTCAATTTTTTTTTTCTTTTTTTTTTTAATGTAATTCCCTATTATAATATTTCAACAGGTTGAGGAGAATGGTGAGAAATTTAGTTCATAACAACAACAACAAATATATTGAGTTCAATACTCTACTGATACTTATTTTTTCAACTCTGAAAGGATGAAAAGCAAACTCAACCTTGGCAGCATTTGAACTTAGAACATATAGACTGACAAATTGCTGCTAAATGTTTTGTCTGTTGCGCTAACATAATAATAATAATGGCGATGCTGACGGCGACGATGATGACGACTATTATTATCATTATCATTATTATTTTTACTATAGGCACAAGGCCTGAAATTTAGGGGAGGGGATTAGTTGACTACATTGACCCTAGTGTTTCACTGGTACTTAATTTATTAACCCCGAAAGGTTGAAGGGCAAAGTCAGTCTCGGTGGAATTTGAACTCAGAACATAGTGACAGGCAAAATACCACTAAGCATTTCATCCAGCATACTAACGATTCTGTCTGCTCACTACCTTAATAATAATAATAATAATAATAATAATAATAATATGTATAAAACATGGGCTGCAGCAAATATTCTGCTCAATAACAGAGATTTGCTTGTCAGTTGTTTGACCATAACCAGTTGAGCATGCCCCTTAGTAGCTGATGATATGTGCATCTCTGACCATGAGCAGAAGTAGTTGGGGAGTATCATAGCCATGTGTTGAAAGGAATTCTTTGGGGTTTGGATAACTCATCTTTGCAAACATGGGTGTTTCATTCCACATCCTTAAACAACCCTTACACAGGGACTTTTTAAGTGGGATGGGCTACTTGACCTGAAAAAAAATTTAACTGGGCTCCACCTGCAAGGTCAAGTGCTGTTTATCTTGATATGAGATCACCATGTCGTGCACATATAGTTGTGATGCATGTACCTGGTGTACCCTAAATATCAAATGAGTGTCATGATCAGTATACTGAGCTTTGTATATTTTACCCCTAGTGTCACTTTGATGGCATGCACTGCTTTCTCACTCAATAATAATCCTTTCTACTAAGAGTACAAGGCCTGAAATTTTGTTGGGAGTAGATTAGTCAATTACATCAAGCCCAGTGTGTATCTTGTACTTAATTTATCGATCCTGAAAGGATGAAAGGAAAAGTCGACCTTGGTGGAATTTGAACTCAAAACGTAATGATTCTGCCAACTTGCTTCCTTAATAATAATAAAAACAAGGTCAGCCATTTTGGTGGAGGTGATAGTGTTTCACTGGTACTTAATTTATTGACCCTGAAAGGATGAAAGCAAAGTCGACCTCGGTGGAATTTGAACTCAAAACGTAAAGGCAGATGAAATACTACTAAGCATTTCACCCAGCATGCTAATGTTTCTGCTAGCTTGTCGCCATAATAATAATAATAATAATAATAATAATAATGATACAAGTAACTAACAGTTTCAAAAAAAAATATAAAAAATAAAAAAAAATTGGGTGTTTCCATTTTTTGAATCATTAAAAGAAAATATTAGCTTTCATGAATAGTTTATGGTAATTCCATTTGAATAATTGTCTACTCCGTCTGGCTGAGACGCTCAGTAGAGAAGTACATTTCCATATGAAGTATTTTATCTCTTTATAACTAATGTATTGGAACCTATTATAGGGTCTTTGAGGTATCATTGAAGTCTTCATTTTCAAATAGGAATTCAAAAGTAAATACACTGGATTGACTCCTCGATGCTTTTTCCATTAATCTATGAGAATATTTAAGACTAACATTGCATTCTAATGAAACACCTGGCAATTACACACTACCTCTATTGCCTTCCCTATAATTACAACTACTGTGCTATTTAGGGTTGTGCATCTTTTTCAAGGTGTCAAGAGGCAGAACAGAGTTTGTGATAGCTTTTGAACTGTTGATTGTTTGGTTAATAGGACAACGATCTAACATCATTTATATATCATCGGAGACCGCTTATCACACGTTGTGTCAGTAAACCATTTGAGAATTGTCCCTTCGTGTTATGCTTGCCACAATCATCGACTGTTACAATTTGGTCAGTACAGAGTAAAACGAATGTCAATAAACTTATGAATTAGAATGGAGATTCCATAGTTCTAAGTCTAATTCTCAGAGCAGTAATTTTGACACAAAGAGGGCAATGATCTTGGATAACTGTATAGTTAGGTTTGTCCAAGTGCAGATAATTAGTTATGAGTGGGCAGTTAGTTTGTGATATACAACAGATTAAATGACTGATAAATTATTATCAGTATAATTAATATAATCAATGTATGAGGTCTGATCAATAAGTATCAGGACTGTTGCCATAGTAACAAAGCTAAAGCACACAAAGTGAAGCTGCTTGGCAAAGATTGACCTTGAACTTTGCTGTGCATGTGCACTAAGTTTTACTGTTCTAGCTCACTTCCACAGTTTAGAGCAGTGCTTGGAAGGAAGGTGTGTAAAGTGTGATTGTCTCATTGAACATGACACAGAAAGTTGTCATGGTGATTGATACCTGCTCAGTGGCCTAAGCAACGTTGCAAAATGTATATGGAGAGGAGTATATGAGCCACACACAAGTGTATGATTGGTTCAGACATTTCCAAGATGGTCGAAAAAATGTCGATATTGATGAACGTTCTGGGAGACCCACAACCAGCATAACTGAGAAAAACATCACAGATGTGCATGCAGCTGTGAGGAGAAATCATTGAATCACCATTCGTGAGTTATCAGAGGATGTGCAGATCAGTTCAGTTCATTATCCCTGAAGATTTGTGTATGAGACACAAATTTGTGCCAAAACTGCTTTTAGCTGACTGAAATGTTACTCGGGTTTCAAATGCACAAGATCTCCTTGATTGTGTTGAGAACAATGAAAACTTTTTGAAAACTTTAGGTAGGCCCCTGAGCATTTATCACCAAGCTTTTGGTGATATTTGATGTAGATTCTCTACTCAACTTTCTCTGTCATGATCAATGAGACAATCACACGCTATACACCTTCCTTCCAAGCACTGCTGTAAACAACAGAAGGAAGCTAGAATGGTAAAACTTAGTGTTCATGCACAGTAGAGATCAAGGTCAATCTATGCCAAGCAGCTTCACTCTATGCAGTTTAGCTTCGTTACTATAGCAACAATCCGGATACTTATTGATCAGACCACATATATCCAATAGTTTTCATCTCTCAATGATCCAAGTTGTACAATATTCTTCTATATCCAGAGCCATTTAAGAGATAACAGTAACACTTGCAGTACTTTGGTCTAATACATTCACCAGTGAGGGGACCCTCTTCTTGTCACTTGGCCTACTAGAAATAGTAGCTAAATCTACCAGAAATTATGCCCCACTAACTTAAAAATATGCAAGACCAAACTGGATAATGTAGTCCTAGATACAATATTTCTGAAGGAATAAGATGAACTTGTCATAACTTGCTTGTTTTTGATTAGAGAGGTCTTCTTAATCAGTACTGACAATAAGCAATATTTTCTGTTTTCTTTTTTTTTTAGCAGAAAGTGTACCTCTTGCATCTGAAAGGATGAAAGGCAAAGTCCACCTTGGCAGTATATTTGAACTCATTTGTTCCTATGTTCTAAGTTCAAATACTGCAAAGGTCAATTTTGCCTTTCATCCTTTCAGGGTCGATAAATTAAGAAACACTGGGGGTCAATGTAACTGACTATACCCTTCCCCTGAATTTCAGGCCTTGTGCTTATATTAGAAAGGATTATCATAATTGATATTTATATCTTTTCCAATAACAGTACAGCTTGGTGTATAGTAATTAAAAAGTTACCTCATGTTTTACTCAGTTTTCATAAATGAGCTGGAAAAACCCCTCTAAGCTACAGACTCATCGATCAATTAAAATGAAAAACTATTACCATAAGTAAAAGTAATAAATTTGAAGGACGTAAATACTGAATATTGATAACTATTTAGTACGAATCTTATAAAATATTCACAAAAATATAATGCAACAGTTTTTGAAATATTTGCTAAGTGACAGGATATGACACTTTATACCATTTTTTTTAAAAAACATGTTTTGATCTAACTGTTATGCAGATATTTTCAATTTATCAGAGATCATGGATATTTGGGGTTGTGTGTTCAGTATATCAAAAGAATGGGGAAAACATTCAAGCTTGACTTGGATCTACAGAGACTTCAAACTCATCAGCCAGCAAGCTATCCCTCATCACCATACACCCAATGAGAATTATAGAGGTGCTATTATCCAGCTATAGTGTCTATGGGCATACATCTATAGCTGTTATCCTCATCCATAAGGGCTTCTACCAGATTGTGTGGAAGACATTTTTAAAGTCAAAATTGAAGTAAAAGGGCTCTTGAGGTTATTTTACTTTACAGTTATCTGTCTGACTATAAAAATAACATTTACTGCGCCTTAGCTAGGTTTAAAAATGGAGACGAAGATTTTAATATACATATAAACACAGTTGAGACATGTCACTGTTGAAAAGGTTATTTCAAAACATCTTAACATAAAATTCTGACAATATACAAAATTAATATCAGAAATCTTGGATGGTGTGTTCATACAGAACTAGCAAAAGAAGAAATAGGTAAGACAATAAGAATGAAAAGCTATTGAGTCTGTAGGATAAATGTTATCAATGCTGGAAGTAGGAGGAGAGCACATTGTTATTATGTCACTTATAATATTTAAAACTGTTTGGGTCAACAGAAAATACATGAGAAAATTGGAGCCATATATTGATATGACTAGGAGAGTGATATGTAAAATATTGAAAACTGTATAGTGACATCTGTCACCAGTATTGTGAGAAGAGTTCAAAAGACTTTTCCACAACAAGATGAGAATTTCAAAAGTCAATTCTTAGTAACCCTAGTTTGTAATCGTTAATTATGTAATTGTATACTGTAAAATTGTCAGTTGATTTGTTAGCTTCAAGTTTGGAGTTCACTTTCTCCCACAGGCATATTTATGGTGAACTGTTGTTGGCACTCCGTCACTTACGGCATCGAGGATTCCTGTTGATCCGATCAACGGAACAGCCTACTCATGAAATTAACGTGCAAGTGGCTGAGCACTCCACAGACATGTGTACCCTTAATGTAGTTCTCGGGGATATTCAGCGTGATGCAAAGTGTGACAATGCTGACCCTTTTGAGTTACAGGCACAACAGAAACAGGAAGTAAGAGTGAGAGAAAGTTGTGGTGAAAGAGTACAGCAGGGTTCACCACCATCCCCTGCCGGAGCCTCGTGGAGCTTTAGGTGTTTTCGCTCAATAAACACTCACAACGCCCGGTCTGGGAATCGGAACCGCGATCCTATGACCACGAGTCCACTGCCCTAACCACTGGGCCATTGCGCCTCCACTCTATGGTGAACTAATATCTAATAAAATTTAATATTTATTTAAAATCCGTAATAACTAGGGGGTAAGCACCAAATTTGTGGACTGTTATCGTCTGAGAAAAGCTGACATATACTTACGCAATTCAGCATAAAGTAGGATACAATAAAAATAGTGATGGTCTGCATAAGAAGATAGTGAGTCTAGTCAAAGTGAAGTAAATTGGTTTGGCATGATGATCTGTCTCCCTACACCTAATATATTTATTCCATACCATAAAAAAACATATATCTGTCTCTGATGAAGGGCTCTAACCAAAATCTTTAAAGGTTTCTATCCCATACAGCATTACTTGATATGTTTAAATGCCAATGTACTTATTAAGTTCATAAAGTAACTTCAATTGTTAAAATCCTCTGGACCATAGCTTATTTGATATTAGTAGAAAACTAAAGTAGAAATTTATTATAATTTCTATAAGGTACGCAGTATATTGTATTCCAAGAAGATGACTAAACCCCCCTACCATATGATGGCACTGTTATCAACAACTCTTTCAAAGACAATTCCTTCACTAAGAAACCAGGCACACACAAAGAACTTTGATGCAAAGGAGAAAAAATCATAGATATTAAACATACTTTGATGTCTCCTTTAAGATCTCAGAGAACCAAATTGTTTAGATAAATAGAATTATTTCTCAACGCAATATAACAATTTTTACAGCAGTAATTTAATCAATACAGAAAACCAAAGAACCAATGAATATAGATACATCTCTCTCTCTCTCTCTCTCTCTCTCTCTCTCTCTCTCTCTCTCTCTCTCTCTCTCTCTCTCTATATATATATATATATATATATATATATATATATATATATAATGGATGTGTTATATACATAAGTTTGCTATATTCTCATAGTATGTATATATATATATATATATATATATATATATATATAATGGATGTGTTATATACATAAGTTTGCTATATTCTCATAGTATGTATGTATATATATATATATATATATATATATATATATACCATGAGAATATAGCAAATTTAAATGACTAATGGACTGACACAAATCAATATGATGGGGCTATTTCTTCATAAGAGTTTTACATCAGTTGACAACTAATAAAAAAGGTTTACTTTTCCAAACAAAATGAATAGAAATAATAATAAGAAAGCAAATTTATTTAGTTTTATAAAATAATGATAAACTGCTGTTTTGTAAACAAAATAAATAATACTTTGAATAATTATTTTAATTTGTGTAGAAACCAATCTGATCTTGGGACTATTTATTAACTTGTCAAATCATTCACAAAAATCTTTGTCTATTCATCAAAAGATCGCTACTAGCTAATACAGCATAAATACTAATAAAGAGAGACAAAAGCAATAAAGGCAATAACATAAGAGATAAAGCTATATCACTCTAGTAGTATTTGCAAGGAGCTTCCGACAACCACAACAACAACCAAAAATAAAGGAACAACAATGAATAAGAATTTCTTTTGATTGATAGTTGTTTGAGTCTCAGGGGCCTTCAAAACATATCTCTGATAGAATTAGATAATTTCACTTAACTAGGAAAACTTTCAGGTTGAAAACATAGATGTTCCTATAAAAAATATATGGCATGGCTGTGTGGTAAGAAATTTGCTTCCCACTTGCATGGTTCCAGGTTTGGTCTCATTCTATGGCACTGTCTACTGTAGCCTTGGGCAGACCAATGTCTTATGAGGGGGTTTGGTAGATGGAAACTGAAAAAAACCTGTCAAATATATACATGTGTGTATGTGTGTGTGTGTATCTTTGTGTCTATGTTTGTACCCCATCCCCACTGCTTGACAAGCAGTACTGGTGTGTTTATGTTCCTGTAACTTAGCAGTTCAGCAAAAGAGTCCAATAGAATAATCACCAGGCTTTAAAAAAAATATAATTTAAGTACTGGGGTCAATTTCTTTGTAGTAAGTTCTTCAAGGTGATGCCCCAGCATGGCCACAGTCTAATGAGTGAACGAAACAAGTGAAAACAAAAGAAAAATATATATTTGAATGATCAAAAGAGATACTCTCTATCTGTCTGTCTGTCTGTCTGTCTGTCTCTCTCTCTCTCCATCATCATCATCGTTTCTCTTTTTTCATTGTTATGCATGGGTCAAGCAGAGCTTATTGAAGTACATCTGCCATGGCTGGATGCTCTTCCTGTCATCAACACTCGCTTGTTTCCAAACAAGTAAATATTTTCCCAGGGCAGGACGTGTTCTCCTGCAGAATGTTAGAAATGAATGACACTGCTTGTATGGCAGTGACACTCATTTACATCTAGCAGGAAATGCTTAAAACAAGACGACACAACCTTACTGACTCACACTCATGTATACATGCACACATATATGATGGGGCTTCTTTTCAGCTTCAGTCAACCAAATCAACTCACAAAACTATGGTTAGCCAAGGTTTATGGCAAGAGACACTTGCCCTAGGTGCCATGCAGTGGGACTGAACCCCAAATCATGTGGTTGGGAAGCAAACATCTTATATATATATATATATATATATATATATGTATGTATATATGTATGTATGTTTATATATATATATGTATGTATGTATGTATGTTTACATGTGTGTGTGTGTTTGTATATATATGTTTATATGTGTGAGTATGTGTGTGTGTGTGTGTGTATGAAAGATAGTAAGGCACATGCACAACACACAAAGATAGTCTTATTAACACTCTTAATGAGTAAATCTTTGCTAATTAACTGAATGGTCTTTCTATGGATGATGTCCCAGGAGGATGTTTACCTATATAGCAGCATCACCTGTCCAAATATAATGTGAGCCTTATTTGAAATAAGTAATAAGCAGTTTAATTATTCAGTCAATGTATAATGGAAGAATTATAAGAATGGTAATTACAATACACTTTTGCTACTGCTGATAACTTCTTAACACTGAAATTACTGCTTTAATGCTCAAGATAATCACATTTGCATGATTCTATCAACTAAACATTATCAGCTCTAATAATTTTCACTATCATCTACACAAACAAAATTATCCCTTAATCACTTTGTTATTATTTCTCATATCCACTATACTATTGTTTTAGTAATTGATTTAATGATATTAATTGGCAATAATGACATTATTGCATTAGAAATCAATATTATCATTTATAAAATCTGTATTATTTTTTTGATGGATATCTTTATTATCTTGAAGATAGCCATTATCCTTTTTATTTATCATAATTATTAAAGGCCCCAGAAAAGAGAATTAACAGTGTCCTGAGGGCTCTAGATAGCAAAATTGGTGACAATGTTCCATAAGGTGTCTTTGCATTCTAATTTAAAATCCTGTCACATCTGACTTCCCTTTTTATCCCTCTGAGGTCACTTGAATGAAATTTGAGGTTCATTAAATCAATTACATGCTTCTCCAAAATGTGTTGTCTTTTGCCTATATTCATCATCATCGTCATCGTTGTTTAACGTCCGCTTTCCATGCTAGCATGGGTTGGACGATTTAACTGAAGATTGGCGAACCAGGAGGCGACACCAGGCTCCAATCTGATTTGGGAGAGTTTCTACAGCTGGATGCTCTTCCTTATGCCAACCACTCCGAGAGTGTAGTGGGTGCTTTTACGTGTCACCGGCACGAGAGCCAGTCAGGCGGTACTGCCGATGGCCACGCTCGAAATGGTGTATTTCACGTGCCACCTGCACAGGAGCCAGTCCATCGGCACTGGCAACGATCTCGCTCGAATGTCTTACTGGCAACGGCCACACTTGAAATGGTGAACTTTACGTGTCACCTGTACAGGAGCCAGTCCATTGGCACTAGCAACGATCTCGCTCGAATGTCTTACTGGCAACGGCCACACTCGAAATGGTGAACTTTACGTGTCACCTGTACAGGAGCCAGTCCATCGGCACTAGCAACGATCTCGCTTGAATGTCTTTTCACGTGCCACTGGCACAAGGCAAAATGGGTGCCCAGAAATAGACCGGCTTGCTTATATTGGAAATCGCTAATTACTTTTACTATCTGAAGTTACATTTAAGAAATTTACTTTATCAGTATCTGTTCAGCAATAAACATATATTTCAAAAAGGAACAAGAAAATACTATCGTTATTATTTAGACACAAACACTAACAAAACTGTCATGACATATTAAGCAATAAAGTTATTAAAAAAAACAACAGTCACAATCAACATTGGTGTTGTATTGATTAACATCATCATCATCATAATTTGTCATACAGTCTCTTTAATCAATATTTTCACCTTAATAAACAACTTTAGAATATTTTAAATCACTATCTTTGTTTAAATGAGAGAAAAAAGATTGTGTAACCAATTCTTTCACACTAACATCAGCAACATCATCACTGTTGATTAATTTTGATGTTTTATGTGTTTTAAGCACATTTCATATCTCCTATATAACTATACTACAATACTGATAAACTGGAGAAAAACAATGTCATCCTAGTATAAAATCTCCAAACTAACCAATAATTAAAAAGTGTCAAACATTTGTCCCACAGTCCAGATTCAGTCCGCAACAAGATTTATTAGAGTCCCTGACTCAGTTTTGTAATTTAAAAAAATCATTATTTTTTTTTTAAATTTCAAAATATTCTGTAAAATATATTTCCTTAACATATTTCAAAGTCAGAGCCCTACTAGAATTGTGATTAACACTGGTTCTGATTTGTCAAATGAGAATACTTAAGGATATTTTCTGTTATCTCAATTAATATAAAAGAAGTTTATGAATCCAC
This sequence comes from Octopus bimaculoides, assembly GCF_046866305.1. Lineage (NCBI taxonomy): Eukaryota > Metazoa > Mollusca > Cephalopoda > Octopoda > Octopodidae > Octopus > Octopus bimaculoides. The sequence continues at coordinate 45,840,301 of NC_142945.1, read as the reverse complement.
ATACTTAAGGATGTGGCCTATCTCCCCTTTACTCAGTCTACACATGTTGAACCAAATAAAAATTTTTTTCTTTTTCTTTTTTGTTTTCCCAAATCTATGTTTGTGTTCAAATAGATTTTGGTAGTATGTATGATATTGAAAGGTTTTGCTGATGAAAGCATGCAAGCTTTCTATCAAGCATTTGCTTTTCCCAAGAATTGTATGCTCTTATTTAGACAATTTCTAACTCCATTCTCATTCTAAGGTCTTAATAGGAATTTTTTTTAATACTATATTGTTGAGTTTTTCTCATACATTTTTGTACACAAACTTTGTTAACATTTTATATTCTTTTCTTTATTGTTCATAAAGTTGTCATAATGTATATTGACCCTCTATCCATTTATGTAGGCCTGCATCATGAATAGGGCTCTTAAGAATAATTATATGGCCTATGAGATTTAGTTTATGCTTCAGTGCAGCCCACAAGGCCAAATGAGTTTGTCATGCCTACTCTGATTCATAATATATCAATGAATACTAATTGTAAAATAAATCATATCCAGCACTATCCTAGGTATGTGAAATAATTCAAACAGATCAGAGTCAATGAGAAGAAATATTAATGAGAAAGCACAGTCAAATCTTCCTCATATCATCTTTCTATCATCTTGTAAGAAAGATATATTGAATAATATGGTCTATCATACACTGTCTGAAAGAAGATGGGATGCAGTGAATTCTGCTTGATCAGAGCTGAAGTAGGTCTAAACAACCACTGAATATGAAATGAAAAATAAACTGTAGTATATGTACTATGAACGATTGGCTTGTGCTGTAAGTAAGTCATTCATCCACTCTTTTTCAGTTTTTATTCTCCTCAAGTTGTTCAGGCATACCTTTGTCACTCTCAACATCACATATCCAATGAACTAGGTGGTAAGTCATTGGAAACTTACTACCAATGAAATAATTGTTCACAAAATGCAGGATATAAATTTAAACCCCTCAGCATTCAGATTATTCTGTTAAATGTAATACTTGTTTATTTACATTGTTTTAAATTAAAAATGCATTATCTTGTAGCTTCAAGATTTTCATTATGTGTTTGTTTATTCTTAGATTGACATTGTAGCGTATTTGACATGACTTATCCAGTCAGTTTTAATGTAAAACAGGTAGAATATTTCAGCCGGATATGGTCAGTTTAAATGCTAAATGACTAAAAACACAAGAAATTAAAAAATTTTTAAGGTAAGCTTTGCTATCAATATAGTTAGCCTTTCAACCTCAATGAATGATTTCCCTATGCTCTTGTAGGTAGATCAAGTTAACAAGGAACAGATGGCTTATCACAGGAAATGTTATGAGGGAAATGATGCCAAACTTTAATGGGTGATTTAAATGATTATCTGATAATCTGGATATTATTTTCAAAATTTTACACACTTCATTTTCTGCAGCCTCACAGTAAAATGATGATGATCTGTGATGGAAGAAAGAAAATACAGAAATAACTGAAAGCAATACTAGACATGTGTTGAGAAAACTATCATGATACTTTACCAATGTAACTGTTTTAGTTTCAATACATGACCTCTGGTCATTTGCCAACCGAACTATTTCTAAAAACTAATCATAGGTTTAAGAAATCTAATTTGGTTTAATTAGTGCAGTTAATTACATTATGGGTGATAAATTCTTTTACAAAATTAGTTTGGTGAGCTGGCTGAAACATTACAGTGTTGGAAAAAATGCTTTGCTGCATTTCTTATAGTTCTATAGATTCTGAGTTCAAATCCTCTGAAGTTCAACTTTACTTCTCCTCCCTCTAGGCTTGATGAAATACAGTACCAATCATGTACTGGAGGTTAAGGATATTGACTAACCTTCTCCTTCTAAAGTTGCTGGTCTTGTGCCTTAATCAGAGACATCATTTGTTATTTTTTATATTGGATTGAAGTAAATTAGCAAATAATTATTTCTTAATTGTTATTTTACAATAACAGTTCAAATTGGCACATGTTCTCAATAAAAGAGCATTTTGAAACCTACATTAATTTGTGACCAATAATCATGAAATTTTAAAAAAAAACGAACAAATGGGACCAAATTGTAAATTCCAGTTACGTTCTGATTGGAATGTTTATCATTTGGCCATGATATTATTTAATGACTAAGCACCCATATATATATATATATATATATATGTGTGTGTGTGTGTGTGTGTGTGTGTGGTGTCATATGCTTACTGACAGCTCTGTACTCTTAACCAAACATAAGAAACAGCTCTACCAAGAAGTCTTAAAAATTAAACCAATTCAAATCACTTTGAAAATATTGAATCAACTAATTACGTCAAAGGTTCAGTTTTCATCAGATCAATTTTGGTCTTACTGAAAAACTATAGTTGACATTATTAAGTAGAGAAAGCAAAAGTCTCGATCTGTTGAGAAAGTTGTTGGGTTGTGATATGAAAGTCAAAGAGTAATAACAAAATAAATAAGTAGAAAAATATTTTATCAGAAGTCCATCACAAAATCATATCTAATGATATTGGTTTAATGTAGTTCTTTTACAGAATATAGTTTTCGAAATAAGAAACCAAATGTCAACTCTCATGATGAGAAATACAAGCAATATGGGAAGTAATGGTTGTAGTTTAATCAACTGTCACTTGTAAGATCTAAAACATTTATGGTAAAGTCTACTTAGTTGCCAATTTTTTTTTACTAATAATCTAAAATATATTTACTAAGAGGTATATGTGTATGTATAAATATATATGTGTGTGTGGTCCAAAAAAAAAAACAAACAAACTCAGAGATGATGTAGAAGAACAACAAACATGGTGTATTAGGCTTACATTCAGGAAACTTGGAAGTCTTTAATGTTTTGAGCCTATGCTCTTCTGCAGAAAGGATAGATAAGGAGAAGAAAAAACAACAAACAAAAACATGTCTGAATTAAACAGTCGGGAAGAGAAGAAAGTTGGTTTGAAGCATGGGTGACAGGGGTACCAACAGTAACCTGGTGTGTGCGTGTGTGTGTACATACATACACAAACACACATGTTGAGTGAACAAAAGAAAGTAGCAGTCTACACATTTAATTGGAGTAGCTTGTATTTTATATATTAATGTGTTTTAATATTTTACTCACACACACAATACGTTATATATGACATATACACATAATAGGCACAGGTATGTGCATTCTTTGCAACTACATAGTTCCTATTGAGTGGTGCCTTGGGTGTCTTCTACAACAGCCTTGGTCTGATCAACGCCTTGTCACTGAATCTTGTAGATGAAAATGTCATCTCACATACATACATCTCCTCCTCCTCTTCATTAATATTATTATTATTAAGGCAGCAAGTTGGCAGAATTGTTAGCATACCGGTTGAATTGCTTAGTGATATTTCGTCCATCTTCATGTTCTAAGTTCAAATTTCACCAAGGTCGACCTTGCTTTTCATCCTATTAGGGTCGATGAACTAAGCACCAGTAAAACAGTGGAGCTGATGTAATTGACTCGTCCCCTCCTCTGAAATGTCAGACCTTTTGTCTATAGTAGAAAGGATTATCATTATTATTATTATTATTATCTAACATCCTTTTTCCCACACTAGAATGGGTTGGATGGTTTAACAGGAATGGACAAACCAGAAAGCTTGGCCAAGTTTTACGTAGAAAAATTGTGTTCACAAGTAGAAGTACAACTGCTACGATCTCCATCCGGATTTTTATAACCTGGTCTGCTTTCTGTATGGTTGTTAATTGACTCTTATACTGAGTACTATTATTAGTTATGAGCTGCAGGGCAAATATAGGAGAAATAAAGATAAACTCAGGTTATCTATTACTTGATACAATAAAGTGTTTGCTGAGGATGTATTGTGATTGAGCTTCTGCACATATTTGGAACATCTCTCACAGAGCTCCAACAACCATAATGAGGAAATGCACATAGGAACTTTAATATGAACTTGTAGTTATCCTTATTCTTGCTATGTATGTGTGTGTATGTGTACATCTTTAAGTTTCTCACTACTTGACAACTTGTGCTTGTTTGTACATACCCTTGTAAATTAATGGTTCAACAAAGAGACTTATAGGATAAGTACCAAACACACACATTCATACATGAATGAATGGATGGGAAAGTTGATAACAGCAATTGTTGAAAGAGTAAGCAGTTAGACATAAATAATTCTGTTCAAGAGTATCTAGAAATGCTATGGCTGTTCTCTTACTTTCTCAGAGAAGCAAGATCCACTGTGCAGACATGTTGACAGAATTCGAATGCTGCAGCTTGATTAATGTTAGCATGACTATAGAAAGATGTATTTATGGCTGTAGTGTTGATCTGGAAAGTTATATTTTCCATACATGAATAACTAACTTTAACATTGTGAAAGTTAAAGAGATTAGGGATTTGTGTAAAGGTGGAAATGATGATGTATTTTCCTGGCTGTCTATGTGATGACTTTTAGGTTGTGCGATAGATTAAATTAGATTATTCTCCTCTTCTTAGGTCTACTCTGCAGTGTGGTGGTTCAGCCTTCTGTATGTAAAGTAATTTTTTACTGAAATCATATTACGGATAGTCAGTGCAACCAACCATCCAGATTCCAGAATAATAATGAATGCTAGCAAGTCACTGTTAAACAACAATTTCTGTTGGTTAAAAAATGGTGAGGGAAAGCCCTTGGTAAATGTGTCTAAGGAGAGATATGATGGGGGCAGATAAGGATGTTTGTAAAGGATGTTGATACAATGTTCTAGGCCTCTGAATAACTTCTCTTGTATTCATGTCTAATAAGAAAAATACACACTTTGTCTTTCATAATGGGTTTTCCTTCTCCTGTTTGGAAAACCAAACATTGCACACACACTTTCTTTCTCTCTCTCTCTCTCTCTCTCTCTCTCTCTCTCTCTCTCTCTCTCTCTCTCTCTCTCTGTAACGCATTTACATACACAATCCTTGCACCAAGAAATAGAGGCAGCCAGTTAATCATGATATACATAAAGAAATATGTCCTATTACTTGAAATTACACAAAACAGTACCTGACAGCAGTGATATACAGAAAAGAACTCTCTCTCTCTCTCTCTCTCTCACACACACACACACACACACATACACATATATATCAACCTAAGCTGTCAGCAGTCTGAACATAATTCTTTATCAATGAATGAAGAACTGTAGTTAGGTATTTTATTTAGCTGTTTCAGGCAGACAACATACTAAAGGACAGCTGGTTCACTAAGTAATGGATCTGTCAATTTAGCTGCTCACTATATCTGTGTTTTTTTTTGTTTTTTTATTTTTGTGTGTGTATGTTCTTAGAAATTACTATGTGGACAGAAAGTAGCTTTTTCTCTTTACACTTCATTTAAACAGGAAATAGAGGTATAAACATAAGTGTACATCATTATATTGTTGTTCAATTGAAAACAATGTTAGAAGCCCGATCTGACAAGACTGCATTGATATGTTCAATTGTTATGCTGCATTACCATTTCCTCCTTTCCAGCTTTGACATTATTTTGTTAAAAAGGCAAATTAAAATGTGGAACACGGTGCCATGTTTAGACTAGTAAATGATATTAAAGAAAAGGAATAAAGCAAATGCTTTCTTTGGGAAAATAGAACAGATTTTTGACAGAAATTTCTAAGTAGTTTTTTTTTTTATACTGCAAAATACATTACACACACACACATGTATATATGTATAAATGAGATGTTTGCCAAATTGTTGACAACAAAAATATATCATAACACAAAAATTAATCAATTTATTTTTATTTTAAATTTCATTTTATATTCTTTGTTCAATTCAATTAGATTTTCCTTTTTTCTAAGCAAAACTAATGAGACTTAAGATTTAAGATCTTTTGACTGGTTTCACTCCAGATTGAACCTGCTGATCACTGGTATCCTAATGTAATTTGTGTTGATTTTCAGTGATAATTATATTTTTATAAATTCTCAAAACAAACTGCAAATTTCTACATGTACCTTGATAACATTGCAGGAGTTTTCTTGTCAATTTTTTTAAAGTTTAGTTTTATTCTCTATAACTTAGCATTTTAGACTTTTGCTACTCCTATTACAAATGATATTATTTTAAAATTTAAGGGCCTAGATATTGACAAAATCACTAAGTTAAGATAGTCTAGAATAGTGTCAATCTATTGACGTAGTATATAGTAAGCTAGTATAATCCCAATTATCTTCAACACAGTCTAAACTTAAGAGAACATATGTATTTGTCCTATTAACCCTTTCGTTACCGAGCTGGCTGAAACTGGCTCTGGCTCTGTAGTACAAATGTCTTGTTTGCATAAATTTTGAATTAAAATCTTCAACCAAACCTTAGTCACAATTTATGTTCCTAACACTAGATTAATGATAATGAAGTTATTTTACTAAATTCTTTGTTATATTCAAAATAATTGAAAAAAACACAGAGCATCTCAAAATAAATATGATAAGAAAATGGTTAAGTGGCTTATTTGAGAGGCTGGTTATAGCAGAGCAAAATTCTAAATTTGATAATCTAAAATAGTACAAGCAATGATGTATAAAACAAAGTTTAATTATTTGGAATATTAATCTAAGAAGCAGGAGAGAGAGTTATGCTCTTAAGAGTACATATGTGACATGAAAAAACTTGGGAATCAAGTCTTCAGTTGATCAGTAGAAAATAAACTATACAGTGTGTTGAAAGATAGAAATACTTAGGAAGTTGTAGTAGCAATTTTCTATCATTACCCATCTTTGCAAACTTAATATAACCATAACAGTAGTCATTATAAAAATAATATCAGCAAACAACAGCAATATAGGTAGCATAGATAGCGTTCCAGGCAGCTCCGGTATTGTAATATAGAGAAACTAGCTGCATTATTAATTGACAATTCATAAACACAAGTGGATTTCCGTCATTTGTTGTTCTACAGCTAATAATATATGCCGATTTTAAATCGTCTGCACCCTTGGACATTGCTCTTAAAGAAGCAGATGTTGATAATATTAAAGAAAAAAAAAAAAAACCCTTTCCTCCAAACCATCAAAAGCTTCACAACCCCCCCCCCCCAAAAAAAAACCTGTTTTCACATTTAATCCGTAGAAACTTCTTTAATTGATATGGAAACACTCCTGTCAGTCTCGCTTATCATCAATGTGTTTCCATTTTACATCATTAATTTCACTCATTCCCAGGCTGAAACATTTTCACCCCCACCCACATAATAGCCTCTTGCACTTTACACAGAGTTGTTTTCGTCATTCGATCAACATTACTTTACCTGTCCCACACTATCAGACTTTCTCTTCTTTCTGCCTATCATATTCATCTGTTAGGATTTAACATAAGCTTAATATTTATCCTTTTGAGTTTAACATCATCCTAATGTTTATCCTTTAGAATTTGACATTAGCCTATGAAATTTGTCAAATACATTATTTTGTAAAATTCATTTGCAGTTTGAGTAAATGTATACATATAAAGTAGTGTACCTTAAGAAGCAACTACATTGGAGAAATAAATGAAGCATAAAGAAGGACAGCTAATCTTCATTTGAAGAATGTTCACTCAGTCTTTACTATTTCTAATTCAGTCCCATCACAGAAATGTAAAAACGCAAATTTCCATAGTATTTTTTATAAATTAAATATCAATAACAATTTCTGAATCAGAAAATTATAAAGATCCCTCTTTGAAATGAATATTTGATGGACAAAAGACACACTGTTTAAGATGACTTTCAGAAATATGATAACAGAAAACAAGTTTTTTTTGTTTTTTTTGCAAGAATATCCTATTCAGTAGAAAAAACGAAGAGCAATTATTTATTGAAGGAAGTTAGCTACATGCAGAAAATGTTATTGACAAAATTCTAAGTTTGGTATTTCAATAGTTTGAATAGAATATTACACTATAAAAGATTATATATATATATATATATGTATATATATATATATATCTTTTTTCTTGTACTTGTTATAGTCATTAGACTGCCACCATGTGGGGCACTGCTTTGAAGAACTTTTGGTCAAATGGATTGACGTTAGTACTTATTTACTTTTTAAGCCTGGTGTTAATTCTGTTGACCTCTTTTGGTGCAGTGCTAAGTTACATATATGTGAATACACTAGCGCTAGTTGTCAAGTAGTGGTAGAGGAGAAACAGACACAAAGATACAAAAACATACATGTACACACACACACATACGACAGGCTTCTTTCAGTTTCCATCTACCAAATCCACTCACAAGATTTGTAGAAGACACTCGCCCAACGTGCCAAGCAGTGGTACTGAGCCCAGAACCATTTGGTTGGGAAGCAAGCTTCTTACTACTCACCCACATAGAATTTATGTTTTTTCAAGAATTCTGAAAATTACTGGCTGTATTAGAAATTGTTATATCAATCATAAGTGAGTCTGCTCTGTAGAATTGTCCACTGCAGGTGATGCAAACTGAATGGAAACAACAGATTAATGAAAATAGAATCCTTCAGAATATTTTACATAACAGTCAATTATGTCTTTAATTAGGTTAGAGGGATTACAAAGAAGTAATTAAAAGATCAAAAATATAAAAGAAAATTTAGCTTATCGGTTAATTAAGTCTGTTGACTAATTTCTGTATAGCAAGTTGTAAGGTCATGCTATTTTCCATGTTATCATACAACAGTCTTTGTTTTACCTGTTGAAAATTGTCTAACACCACAGAGATGTTAACTACTCAGAGATTTTAAGTAAATGCAAAGAATTATTTTCATCAAAAGTCAATTAGTATTTGTAAATAATTAAATTCTTTACATTTACGGAAATGTAAAAAGGTTGATGTCATGTATTGCAGTATCTATTTGATATTTCGTCTGCCGTTATGTTCTGTGTTCAAATTCCGCCGAGGTTGACTTTGCCTTTCATGTTTTTGGGGTCGATTAAATACGTACCAGTCAGTCACTGTGGTTGATGTAATTGGCTTAATCCCCTTGTCTGTCCTTGTTTGTCCCCTCTATGTTTAGCCCCCTGTGGGCAATAAAGAAATAAATATCTATTTGAAAAGTTGATTATATCAGACATCACAGCAAGAAGACTGATTCTGCAAGATGTAATAGTGATCCGCAATTAAACATGGATGTTCTGTTAGAACAAACTACTCTGTGGTAGATACCATGACAGAGGCTCTCATATTGGCTTTTGGTGCAGAATGTACTCTTGTTTATATTGCTAATGGGGAGATAAATCCCCATAACCCCCAGTGCCGAAACCACCTCATCATGTGATTTTGACCTTCCTTGGCCTTGTTAATGATGGATGCTTGACCATTAGAGACCGCAACAACTCATCTCCTGGCCAGTGATATATAAAAAAAGCAGTGCTGGAACAGGTACTGGTGTTGTGATTAACCAGTGAGCTGCCTCTGTCACTAATATTCATTTTTGATTCTGCAAGGTATAGAAACACATTGTTACTACTGTAAAGCATAAGTTAACGTTGCAGAGAAGCAATGTGAACTTATGAGAAAGACTAGATATGAGTTTAAGAAAGCAAGTAGTAAACAGTAAAAAAAAATCATAGGCTAATGGATGCAGCCATGTTGATAGTGCTGGCATGGAGATAGTCATACGTATGGAAGAGATATGTTAGATTAAAAATATTGCCTCGAGGAGCTGATTGTCGAAGCTACTCCTGAGATAGATGACAAGGAGACTTTACTGCTGACAATGTTGAACCTCACAGATAAAAATGATGATGATGATGATGATGATGATGATGATGGTGGTGGTGGTGGTGATAATATTGATGATGATGATTGTGGTGATGATAATGATGATGTTTTGGTGGTGGTGATGATGAGGATAATGATGATGTTGGTGATGATGATGGTGGTGGTGATGATTTCTGTGGTGATGATGATGATGGTGGTGAAGATTAAAATGATGACGATGATGACGTACTTTTCAGAAAACTTGAGTGCAAAAAAATTATCTCCATACTGTAATTTAGCGACGGATCAGAATGAAAACAAGTCAGTTTTGCGGTACCTGTCTTCAAGTTAGGAAAATGATTACGCTGTATATTTTACATGAAGAACTCATAGCTGGGTAGATGACAATCAAACAATGAGGAGGAAAAATTCATAAACAGACAATGTCTACAAGAACAGTTTCAGTTGTCTAAAGCTTCTAAATAGACAATGGATATTGCAAAAATAAAATAAACTAAATAAATAAAATCCTGTGAAGTTAATTGTTGCACACAAAGCAGAATTTTTCTTGCATTTGAAAAGAAAACTTTGTGTTTATAAAGTTTCTGAAAGTAAAATCACTATCCAGTCTGATATAGCACATAAATATTAAAATACAAAGTTGTGCAAGTTAGTTTTATGAAGGTAAGAAATATTATATGTATAATAACTGTTTTTTTTGTATTCTGATGCAATGAAGTTATACAAATGCCTGAATAATAGTCTCTATACCCTCACTGTGCTCAAGATAACCCCTGTAACCAATGGCTTGCCCCTTCTCTTGTGCTAACCTTTGTACATGGACTAACCCTCACACATAGACTTTCAATAACCCTTTCAATACCAACCCAGCTGAAACTGCCTCTGGCTCTATATTACAAATGTCATGTTTTCATAAGTTTTGAATTAAAATCTTCCACCAAACCTTAGTCACAATTTATGCTCCTAATACCGGTTTAATGATAACTAAGTTATTTTACTAAATTTTTTGTTATATTTAAAATTAATTGAAAGAAACACAGTGCATCTCAAAATAAATATGATAACGAAAGGGTTAAGCCTGGTAGGTAAAGAAAAACATTCTTTACCTTTTTTTTTTTTGCTGGTATTAAGAAATTATCATGGAAAAGTGAAAAGATGTGAACTCAAAAATGGAACAAAAGATAAATATTTAAGTTTAAAATCTCAGACTTGAAGCATGGTAGATACTTCCATTCACAAATGGTTTTAATGAAACTAACATCTGTTTTAGGAGTTAGCAAAACAAGCAATTCCCTGAATTTTCTGGGAACCGTGTGGTTGATGCTTAATTCCTCATTACTGTGGACGTTAAGCACATGAGAAACAAACATGTTCCTTGTTATAACATTACAAAAGTCTTCTTAGAGCAAACTCGAATATTTTCTCAGCAACTAGTTGAAGAGACAGCATAGGAAGAGATAGCAGGATAGCATAGCCTGTTCAGAAACAGAACAAAATGCTTGCAGAATATTTGAAATTACAAACTATTCACCCCTCCACTAGTATAAGAAAAGTTAAAGAAAAGAAGTTTATTTCAACAGTATCATTCAACATAAATATGAAATTATAGTATAATATAAGCTAACTTAAGAAGAACATAGTAGCTCAATCCACAGGATATTAAACGGGGCGGGAATGTTTTATTAAGCTTGTATTTTGAGATTTATCATAATAGATCTGAATCAAAGAAGCAATGGTAGAAAGAATGTTTTAAAGCTAAAGTCATTAACCAGAGGCTGGTCTTCATAATAGAAGTTTTCTGGAAACAGATAACAGTAACAAAGTCAACTGTACAAAGATTTTTATATAAGAAATGTAGTATCAACAGATACTCTAAATGAGCAACTATCAGAGGCAAGAAATGGTTGCCTATAATCACATTAGCAGATTGTTACTCACTTTCCAATTTATTCTTGTGATCTAATAATGAGAGTGAAGAGAAAGAAGAAGAAGAACTACTGCAAGTGAAGAATAGGAAGGAAGAGAGGCAAGCAGTAAGAAAAGACAGTTAAAAAAAACAAAAAAAAAACGCTGAAGTAATGTAAGAAGAAGAATTAGATGTAATAAAACAAAATTGAAAGTAAAATAGCAAGTTAAAACAATAAGGAAATAAGTGAATAGTAACAAAGAAAATGGGTAATAACAGTGAAGTGAAAGTGAATCAGTTAGTGAAGGGTGTGTGCGGGGAAGGTGCGAGAGAGAGAGAGAAAGAGAGAGAGAAATGAAGATATATGGTACACAAAGTTAATCTAATGACCTGGGCTATTACTGTGTAACTGGTAGTTAATATGTGTATAGTCATCCTGTAAAACTGTGTACATGTGTGTGCGTATATATATATATATATATATATATATATATATATATATATATGTGATGTTTGTGCACACATGTACATACGCAAGTGTAGTGAACACACAAAAGAAAGAAGAAAGGTTTAACATCCTATGATCCTGTCTTTGAAGATGAATATGAGAAAGACAACAGCAAACAAAACAAAAAAAAAGGAAGAAAGCGAAGGTAATTTATATTGCAATCTGATAGACATAATAAAAAAAATATATATATATATTTGTTGACTAAAAAAAAAGTAGAAAAAAATGGGAGAAAGGAGAGGAGAGAAGAAAAAAGTGAATGTTTTTCTTTACTGCCTTGACAATCTCTCCATGTTTACTGTTCAATCTATGATGAGAGAATATAACCACACAGAAAAGAAGCATTGAATACTAGAAAGACTATATAGCTTCGGTTATCTCTCTATTTTCAACATTTCTCTCATCACACCTCATATTTAATGTAGTTAATGGAATAAACATAGAGTGAACTTATATCCTAAGTTTAGAGCACAGTTTCTCTACTTTCAGAGGAACGATGCATGGTTTGTTCATCTCTCTTTCTCGCTTGCAAATACATACATACATAATACATATATCATCATCATCATCATCATTTAATGGCTGTATCCCATGCTGGCACATGTTGGACAGATTGGCAATCTGATGGGTTCAAGGACTACATCATACTCCCATGTCTGCTTTGGCATGGTTTCTACAGTTTGATGCACTTCCTAATGCCAACCATTTTGCTGCATGAAAGTAGGTGGTTTTTTTTTTTTACATAGCACCAGCACTAGTGAGCTTTCCATGTGGCTTGCAAGACTTATGATCCCTTTTGATTGAGTAGATATTAACACAGAAACAAAATTAGAATGCCTAGTACACACACACACACACACGTATATAGGAGTGAATTGATATTATAGTAGTAGAGTATTAGTCATTATAAATTGTAACTTGAAGTTTCATTACTTGATAATCTCAAGATAATCATCAGATGACAAAATAAAAGCAACAACACCAAAAAAAAAAAATATATACCGAAAGCAGTTTGATGTGCTGCATGATGGAATTTACAGCTATGATATAACATGGGCCACCTGACTAGGTTGTTATTTGTCAAATATTTTAGTTCCATGAAAATCTTTCAATTCTTTTCTTAAACAGTGTTTGCCATTATTTTCTATTGCAATTATACTTAAAGCAACTCCTTATGTCTGTAGTGTATTTTGCCATTATGCATGTTTATTTGTTGTTAAAAATAAATGTTAACAAACTAAATTCAATCTCTATAATTAAGGAACTTGTTTGATAAAATAATATCTCTACAAGCCACAACAAATCCATTAAATTCAGTGGTGAACTTCAGATTCTGCAGTGTTGTTAAGTGAATTAGAGATTGATTTCTGTTTGGATAGAACACCAAGTTATCATATGTAGCATTCCCAGTAGATTTGCTTGATACCTGTGCCTGATAACTTTGCTAATTGAGACCTCATATTATGATACTCTGCAAAAAATATCACAGGTCACCTACAGCAAACATTTTTTTATGAACAGTTATCCCAAAGAAAACAGAGAGTTCTTCTCCAGGTAATATAGACTAAGATACAGGGACTAATGTAAATAAGAGAGTATTGTAGTTCGATTGAAGCATTGTTTATTGTTTGTAAAGAAACAAAATTTTAGAATGGTACAACAATGCACTATAGAATAAAAAATGGACTATAGATAATCAAATTACAACAGGTATATAGTCCATTTTTTATTCTATAGTGCATTCTAAAATTTTGATTCTTTAATGTAAATAAATTTTGGTTTGACTTCTACATAAAAAAAACTAGCTGCTGTCAGCTGTGGAGAAGGATGTAGTTGTGAGGAAGAAGAATTAAGAGGGAAGTAAGACTGGGCTTTGAACTCACTATTAATGAATAGAAAATCCAGTATTGTGCCCCTCTGCCCATGTCATTTCAGAGTCTCATATTTCAGAATACTTTATTTCTGTCAACATTTAGAATAAAGAAGAACAAAACCAATGTCCATATGAATTTCTAAGGTGTAGATTTTTATGAATTATAGTAAAAATATAATCTGTTAGGCTTACTTAATAAACAAAAGTTTTACATTAATTTAATGTTTTAATTTCTGTTTTTGGTATTGTTACTTATTACTCCAGAGCATTTTTGAATATCACTGATACCTATTTTCATGGAATGTGTTTATTCGGTTTTCTTCTCCAAGATAAACTCTCATTCCAGAAACCTCAGAAAATGGTAACATGCAATTTTAAAACTGAGTCATTATAATTTCCTTTCATCTCCTGTTATTAATGAAATGCCATGATGGATGACTGAATCACTGTGTGTGTGTGTGTGTGTGTGTGTGTGTGTGTGTGTGTGTGTGTGTGTGTGTGTGTGTGTGTGTGTGTGTGTGTGTGTGTATACATACATGCACACACACACAAAGTGATTTAGTCATTAATCATGACCTTTCTTGATGGGCATTGGTATGTCTGTGTGATTAAGAGACTTGATTTCTTACCATGTAGTCTTGGGTTCAGTCCTACTGTACAGTACCTTGGGCAAGATTTTCTACAATAGCACAAGATTTTCTACAAAAAGCGTTATGAGTGGATTTCATAATCCACACACATATACATGTTTGGATGTACCCTTGTCTAGATATTAAGGGATGCTTGTAAACAAGCATCAGTGCATTGAGCAGAATGTTTTCTGTAGTCTAAGACATGATAACACTTCCAATCAGTTAAGATCAGAAGCTATGAGAGCTAGAGCATCAGGGCATTTATTATTATTATTATTATTATTATTATTATTGTTATTATTATTATTATTATTATTATTAAGGTGGTGAGATAGAAGAATCTTTAGCACGCTAGACAAAATCTTTAGCAGCGTTCCATTCATCTTTACATAGTGAGTTCAAATGCTGCCGAGTCGACTTTACCCTTTGTCCTTTCAAGGTCAATGAATTTAGTACTAGTTGAGCACTGGGGTTGATATAATTAACTAGCCCCATCCCCTAAAAAAATGTCAGGCCTTGTGCCTATTAATAGAAAGATAGAAAGGATTATTAGTATGATTATTAGCTGTGATTTTTATTTCTTATATTAGGTCAACTCACATCAGATACATTGCTAAAGAGACTACAGAAACAATTGTACAGGGAGTTTACTATAAGTCATTGCACAAATCATGCGACTAAAAACATCAAATGAATGACAAAGTTGATTAATGTTGATGAATGAACATGAATATTAATGATGGTGGTGGTTCTTCAGCCAAAATATGAATTATATCATGGTAGATGTGCCCAAAAGTTCAAGGTCAATATTTTCAGTTTAGACAACTCTAATAAAACATTTACAAACTGCTATTTTCAGAGGCTTATGTTGATATTTCTTGATAATTTTTCAGAGTCTTTACAAAATATATAGCGTATCAATCACTTCAGTTGTTCAAATTTCAGAACAATTGATACATTTCCTACATTTCTGACAATTACAATATTTGATTTTGTTAATCTTAATATTATTTTATATCTTTATTTGCTTCTAATTGGTTATCTGTTGGCTAGTTATCATTGGTACCAGCAAGCTTGGCATTTCTAAGCAGAACAGTGGCACCTCATGTACACCTCAGTGTGGTTAAACCTTTTAATTTGGCGGCAAAGAAAGCTACATATACTGCAAGTGTATACATTGTCTGCTGGAAGTAAAAAAAAAAAAGTAACACATGCTTTGCATTATATGACTTACACAACCAACCAACCAACCGACCAACCACACACTCACAAACATACTCAGACCCACCCACTCTCTCACCCCCTCTCTCTCTCACCCCCTCTCTCTATCACCCCCCTCTCTCTCTCCACATTTAATTAATCAAGAAATACAAATATATTGACAAAAAAAATGAAGTGTTCGGCTAAGTTCCTAGTAACCTGGTTTCAATTCTTGTATTGATATGTGGTTGTTAATGGCTCTGGCAAAGGCATAAATACTAGAAATATTAGTGCTTCAGTGTTCTCTTGTAAGTCAAAAATAGTCATGTCATTGATGGAAAACACTAACTATGATTAATCATAAATATACAGACGTATGAGCTCTTTTCTCTCTATATTTTATATATGGGTCACATAAATAATTTATTTTTATTACACATACATGCATGAAATTTAAAAATAAAAAAAAACAAGTTTATATAGTTGTGTGTCTCGCAGAAGCCAAGAAAGCCTTTTAAGAAAGAGTGTGCATGGTAATAAACAATCGATATATATATTTTATATTGCAAACATAAACACACTCACACACGTGTGTGTGAGTGTGTATGTATATATATGTGTCTGTGTGTATTTGCATAATATACATGCAGTTTATCACTATTTTATTGCAAAGGACAACGAGGAGAAAATGAGATTCAATTTCATGCTTATTGTTACATGAAATTAATAAATTCAAAAATATGTTTAAAGAAATTAAGTATAGTAATGGTTTCGTATAAAGCTACTTTGGTAATAGTGATAGCAACAACAACAATAATTAAACAACATCATTATAATATCATGGACAGAAATGTATATTTCTCTCATTTATCTCCCAACAAAAGTTATTTTTGTACGCAATACAATAAAAATGCTGACTTGATTTCTCATTTTTCTACTAATATTATTTTGTAAACACATGCAATATGTTTCTTTACTACTATATATATGTACTTTTATGTGGAGGTGCAATGGCCCAGTGGTTAGGGCAGCGGACTCACAGTCATAGGATCACGGTTTCGATTCCCAGACTGGGTGTTGTGAGTGTTTATTGAGTGAAAACACCTAAAAGCTCCACGAGGCTCTGGCAGGGGATGTTGGCGAACTCTGCTGTACTCTTTCACCACAACTTTCTCTCACTCTTACTTCCTGTTTCTGTTGTGCCTGTAATTTAAAGGGCCAGCCTTGTCACACTGTGTCACGCTGAATATCCCTGAGAACTACGTTAAGGGTATACGTGTCTGTGGAGTGCTCAGCCACTTGCATGTTAATTTCACAAGCAGGCTGTTTGTTCTGTTGATCGTCGTAAGCGATGGAGTGCCAACAACAAATATGCACTTTTATATAGGTGTGTATATAAATAATATGGGTGGCTAATTAGCAATTTAGCAAACTAAAGGCAAATTTATAGATGTCACTCAAGTGACAGAGGCTAGTAAGTAGTACTAGCGTTGCTAGAAGTAAGAGTCAAAACAATTCAATTGCGACAGAGGCACCATTTTAATGACTGACAAGGGAGACAAGTTCCCTAGTAGATATAACCAGATCATCAGTGATTTTAAATTTTGATGCAGAGCATCTTAATTCTCATTGGTGGCTCTTACCGTACCCAAGGCTAAACTCTAATCACATGTGTGTGAGTATTTGTATGTATGTATATGTATGCATTTGTATGTATATATGTATGTGTACAAACACACACACACATGCACATAAAATACCAGCAACATCAAAATGTAGTTAGAGATTCTCACTTAGATACCTGGTCAATTTTTTTTCGCTTTAGCAGTGTGGGTTTATGGATCCACTATTCATTACATTGCTGGTAGTTGTTTAATGATCCAATGATTCCAAGGAGATTCAGCAGAGAGTGTTTATATAGCCACGAGGACCATACACAATGAGCTATATTCATGATACAATGTTTTAAAGACTGCTTCTATCAAGGAAATATAAAGATGGAGCATCTCTCTTTATTTCACAGATATAGTAGCATTTGTCCATTATACTTTGCATTACCTGTAAGGATTTAGACACATACATTCTCTCTTTCTCTCTCTCCCTTTCTTTTTTCAATCAATCCTTTGTCAAAGATAATGTTTATTTATTCACGTTGTTTTGGAATTAATAATGTGTTATCCTGTAGCTTCAAGATTTTGATGATGTGATTGTTTATTTTAAGAATGACTTTAAGATAGGTGTTAGAAGCCAGATCTACTAAGTTTGAACATAAAATAGGTAGAATATTTTGGCTGGATATGGCTTGTTTAAATCAAGAAATACTAATATGACAAAGAATTCAATGTTTGACTAGGCTCCAAGAAGTGTAGTTTCAATCATAGTTATAGATAAGTCAAGTTGTTAATAATCTTTGGGAAAGGCATATTAGCTTTTCAACCTTTTCAAAGATGCATTAGGATAAGTGAAGAGCACTGAAGGTTATTTATAAGAAAGATCAGTGGAAAGTAGACAAAAACAGCAAAAGAAAACAAAGGAATAGAAAAGTAAATATTACAAGGGCAGTTTGTGAAGCAAACAAAGGACTGTTGGTTTAAGAGGAAGGGTAGTGAGGTTTAAAGAGTAGAACATAACGTTTTATCATTACAGAGTTATTGCAATAGCAGTTAAAATTAACCTTAAATAACTAAATGCTTGAGGTGAGTTAGTGTTGATATAATTTTTGGACTATTCATCTTTATTAAGGTGGCAAGATGGCAGAACTGTTAACACACTGGGCGAAATGCTTTGTGGCATTTTGTCTGTCTTCATGTCTTGAGTTCAAATTCTGCCAAGGTTGATTTTGCCTTTGATCTTTTCGGGATCAATAAAATAAGTACCAGTTGAGTATTGGGGTTGATGTAGTCGACTTACTCCCTTCCCCCAAATTGCTGGCCTTGTACAAAAATTTGAAATGAATATTTACATTTATTATGGTGGCAAGCTGGCAGAATCGTTACTGAGAGAATGCTTAGCAGTTTTGCTTCCAACTTTATGTTCTGAGTTCAAATGCCACCAGGGTTGACTTTGCCTTTTATCCTTTTAGGGTTGAAAATATAAGTACCAATTGAGTACTGGGGTCGATGTAATCTGCTTTCCCGTTTCCTCAGAATTGCTGGCCTTATGCCAAAACTTGAAATCACTATTCACATGTACCCTGTGTTTCAATGATTTGATCTCCAGTTATCACCAGAGGCCTTATTCATGGCTGTGTGTTCAGTAGCAGACTAGATTTGAACTTGGAATGACCATTAGTTTAGAGATAAAGTTTTCTAGTTTGAATCCAGTCTACTATTATATACATACCCATGAACAAGACACCTGAAGATGATTGCAGACCAAATCGATAAAAATGGTGTATAGATATTAAGAAAAATGTTTCTTCTCTAAAGATGAGGTTAATTGTTCGTAAAATTATAATCATATAATACTAACCTTGTTAACAAAAGACAATTGAAATTTGATATTAAGACAAATGACAGACGAGTGATGAAAGTAAATAAAGTGATGGACAGCTACAATCAGTAGAGTGTTGAACAAAATAAGCCTTGCAATGTTTAGTTATTGCCCTTCACATTATCAACTGAAATTCCACTGAGGTCAGCTTTGCTTTTCATCGATCCAGAATTGATAAAATAATGTACACATCAAGTATTGGTTATGATTTATATGCCTATAATGCTTCTTAGATGTGAATAGAAATATAATAGAAGAACTTTCTAGAGAAATATTAATGCTGTTGTATTGTACCCTTGAGCAAGGCTATTAACCCTGTTTGCTTCAATCTCTGTCAATGATAAATCAGATTCAATTCCACTGCATGGTTCATTGATTAGAGATAGCAAATGACAAATAATTACTGGCAACATGTAATTGTCTAAAAGTTATTCCAGCTTGCATTAGAAAATTGAAGTACAAGGAAATTAACATTTGTTTAATTAGCAGCTAATATTATGGAAATCTAGTGTTGGAAGAACTGATAGGATTGCCTATGTTTTCAATAATGAGGCATCAGTTTTTGACCAAGAGAATGACAATTCTTCAACTTTACCTCCTGCCTCTTCAAGAAATGGACAGACATGTCACTAAATTGAAGAAAAACATATAAAAACTGTTTACAAATTTACAATTATTAAATTCCCCTAACAGAAAAGAATTCTAAAATATGATAAACGTGAAACATTATTAAAAATGGATTAAACAAAAGTTCACAGCAAAATCAGTTTTTATAGCACGTGTAGACAGAAATAGAGAAACTAGATGATAAAAATAATGAGTTTGGTATTATTCATATGTTCTGTCTGTCTTCATACTATAAAATTATAATAATGTATATTTAAATAATAAACATTAAGTTGATGAACTTAGTTACTGTTGATGGTGTTCTTACACAGCTGGATGCGTAAATTGAGCAAAAGTCTACAGAACAAAGGGTTGATAATATCAGTGTTAATTCTGATGCTGTGCTAAGACATTTAATTCATGTCATTGCAGTCCATTAAAGATATAAAAAATTACACTAAGCAAATACATCAGCAACTGTGTATAATTAATGAAAATGAAAGAAGGAAGAAATGCTTGAGTTCAAATTTTCATAAAAGCATAAAAATTAAGGCTTAGTATTGTCTCAAGTAACAGTGGCACCACCAATCATCATCATCATTACCAGCACCATCATTATCAACATCTTTATCATGTAATCTAAAGACACAGTGACTTAAACAAATTTAAGAAATCTCTGAATAAGGAGTAAAGAGAGAAAAATTTTTTAAATGGTTTATACAAGTTCAATCCCAGTTGTATATCCTATTCATACCGAGACATTGTAGTTGGCTAAACACTTAGCAATAGTTGTCAATTACTTTTTTACAGCCCTGGGTCAATCATTTTCATGGCTTTTCAAGAGAGGATTCTTACATTGAATTTCTCTGAATTGTAGCTTTAATATAATTAAAGGCAAGAGTGAAGTTAGCTAGTTACTAATTAGAACAGAAACTAAACGCAGAAAAATCTTTAGCCATTCGCTTTTCTAGTTTGTAGTTGAAATCTTATTTATCTTATTTATGTCAGCCTTACCTTGCATCATTTTTGTGGGGTCAGTAGAATAAGTATTTAAATATGTTAGGGGTATGGTGATCTAATCAGCTATATCTTTTCTCTTTTCAGCAATTGGTCTTCTGAGAAATCATTAGGAATACATGAATACTACAGGTTATATTTTTTTTACCTCAATGTTAGAAGAACTGCATAAGGATTCTAGATTTTTTTTTTTTAAATGTTCTCAACTGTTTTTCAGACAACTTATCAAAATAAAGAATACAATATAGAAAGACAGAGATAGATGCAGACAGATAGATACATAGATAGATTGTGAGAGAGAGAGAGAGAATTTTAAGTTGAAAGTAAATGAATATGAAAGTCATTGTTAGATAACTGAATGCTACTTCACTGATTTTTTTCTTTTCTTTTTTTTTACTGTTTTTTTTTTTTTTTTTTCAGACAGGCTATTTTCTTTCATAAAAAATGCTGCTTTTAAGATGATTACTTCCAGCTTCACCACTACACTAATTTACAAAAGCTCGTTAATGTAAACCTGCCACGGCTAAGTCTATAGACAATTATGGACTACAGACATACATTCAATCGAATGCAAATTATAATAATAATAATAATAATAATAATGATTTCTTAACAACAATAATTATAATAAATATGAAAAGAGAAAAATTAAAAGAAACACTCAAGTTTGTATAGGTGTAAATCTATTCTGCTTTTCCTGCTCATAATCTGGCTTTCCATTATCATCATCATTATCATGATGCTCTCTTCAACATGTTACACAGCCATAGAAGACGAAGTGTAATTAAAAAAAAAATGTAATAAAGACAAATACTATTTTCATTATCAACAATCCACTGTCATCATCGTCACAACTAGTCATCACCGTCATCAATATCAACCATTTACATAGCATCTGGAATGAAGAAAGACCAGCAAATGAGAGAGAGAGAGAGAGGAATCATATTGTTTATGATAAAAGAATGGAAAATGAACAGGTAAACTGATATTGATGAAATGATGGAGGAGGAGGAGGAGGAGGAGGAGGAGAGATTGGTCTGTACTCAAAAAGATTTACTGCTGCTGATGGTAGTTGAATTTGTTGATAAAGACAGAGAAAACACATTGACTACACAAACTATTGTTGAAAATGATGTTTTGTAGAAGTGATAGTACAGACAGAAGTGGTGATATCTGTGGTTAACAGTTGGTGGCATTGAGGCCGCTGGTCTGTAGAGGTGACATTGTTGGTATGTGGTCAAAGGGTTAGGTAGTAGAAGTTCTGATGGGTAGTAATTGTGTAATTTCTGACGGTGGCTCCAATAAGTATGTTGAGACTGATTATTGCTAATTTATTTACAAAGATCTTGGCATAATGAGCATTAACAGTTGATGAAATGAGTCTGGGACATTTACCCTCCCATGGACAATAACCCCATCCAAGGACAATTACCCTGGAGGACAATAGATGATGACTTAAAACATTTTAATATATTAGAGAGGAGGTAATTAACCAAGTGGGGTAATTGTCCTAGGGGGTAATTGCCCTGATACACAATGAGATACCCAAACTCTCCATGCATGTATTATAGTGCATTGTTGTACCATTCAAAACTTTTTATTCTTTACTTTTATAATAATTATATAAAGGTGATATTTTGATACAAATATTAAAGTCCAAGGAAGGAACTATTTCAAAGAGCTGTAATCATGCTTCTGATACCCATTAACTGCTCCGTACAAAGCAGAAGTGGTACTACCCTAATCAAGGTAGCTTATATCACTGGTCTCAGAATTGGAAAATTTACCTCTGTTGCATTAAATATTATACCTTGAAGATAAACTTCAGTGAAATTAAAGATGTTTTGCATTCTTAAACCAAAGCTGAACCGTGTGTGGGGAAAAAAAATATCCTGTCACAGTAATAATAGAATTTTTGTGTTGCAAAAGACAATAGCCAGAAGTTGGGAAATTGAAAAACATAATAATTGTAAATCATTTACCAGTTGTTTCTTACGGACATAAAAATAAGAAACAATTTTGCTGCAAACTCTATCATCAAAAAAAAAAAACAAAAACAAAAAAAGCCATTCATGACCAATAGCAATTATTAACAATTTTTCTTTCTTTCAAAAATTTGATCTTTCTATTGTAATTGCTGGTGGAGATGGTTGACACCTCTCGCTTACAATGCCTTTCTTCATATTTCAACAACAAAAGGTTTTTTTGTTTTTTTTTCACTTTGTGAAATCTAACAGTAAAAGGTTGGTTTGTCATTATTATTGCTGCGCGGTTTTGTTTGAAGGAAATTAACAGTTGTTTTTACCAAAAATATGGTACATGTGACAACAAATGCGCAGTGTTCAGTGACATAATTAAACTACTACTACTACTACTGCTTCTTCTTCTTCTGTGGCTACTACTACTAGTACTCCTCCTCCTACTGCTATTACTACTATCACCACCACTATAACCATTATTATTATGAAGGTGGTGAGCTGGCAGAAACATTAACACATCGGGTGAAATGCCTAGCGGTATTTCGTCTGCCGCTACATTCTGAGTTCAAATTCTGCCGAGGTCAACTTTACCTTTCATCCTTTCGGGGTCGATTAAATAAATACCAGTTATGCACTAGGGTCGATGTAATCGACTTAATCTCTTTGTCTGTCCTTGTTTGTCCCCTTTATGTTTAGCCCCAAAATCTTCTCTTTGTAAGCATTTGGGTCAGGCCTCCAGTTTGAGGACAACTTCTTCCTTTTCTCCCACCAGTCTCAAGACCCTGCAAAAACCCATGGGCACTAATTTTTCTCCAGATTAAAAGATATATTAAAAAAACAAAAAAAACAATAATCATTTGTGAATCATCACAGTTGCGCTCCACCCAGGGGCGGAGCAGTTTTACAACTTAGCCAGATGAAAAACGGAATTGCCCATTGTGTTTTTGCAGTGGATCTGTGATGGATGAGAGAAAGAAAACAAGTCTTAGGGTTATCTTTACACCAGAAACTTGATTCAAACATTTGTAAAACCAAGCAACAAATCTACTAAGAAACAAATCTACTAAGCAACAAATCTACTAAGCAACAAATCTACTACTGAAGAACTTGCAATTTGCTTCCATGGAATTTGTTTCTCTTCAGTTTCACTCATAAAACTTGAGTCAACCTCAGGCTATGATCGAAGATACTTGCATAAAGTGCCCCACAATGGGATTGATCTTAAAATAAATCACATGATTGTGAAGCAAACTTTTTAATCAGTATGGCCATATAGGAGAGTTTTTGCATAATCACTCAGTCTGTTCAATGCAAATATTCCACAGTGAAATTCTTTGTTGCATTTAAAATGGCATCTCTTTGGTTACAATCTAATTTTTAGCTGACTTATCAAGAAAGGTTCAGATGACTAACCATGAACTTGTAGGCATGGTTTTGATAGAGATGGTGTAAAATGGTTACTGATAAAGATGGAGGTAGGTTGGGGGACATCAGTTTAAGTTATATCTGATGGCATATGGATAGCAGTAACAACAACAACAATGACGATAAATCTCTCTGCTAAGGTAATGTTTAAATAATTCTGTTGGAGCACTGTGAAGTTTTCCTTTTATTTCTCTGTATGTATTCCATAGATAAATATCCTCGCTGGATATACAAACTCAAACAGTGGTTGAACAGGTCAATGAAAGGTTCACTGAAGACACAGATATAATTTCTATTTTACTAACAGGAATGTTATCAAATCCTGCAGATCTAGTTATAACTAGTATGTGAACTATTGGAACAAATTTGTTCACCTTTCCTAACACTAACCACTTACTTGTCAACTCCAAACGGTGCCTACTTTCAGTTACATAATTAGAAAGAAACTCACATTCTACACTGTCTCTTCTAACCATTGATACACCAATCTCTATGATTCTGAATTCCCCAACTCTATGCTAATTTTACTTACACCAACCTAATATACAAGCTTCCACCTTTCTGTACTTCCACTTCTTACCACAAAGCTTTTCCTCCTTGAACTTCACTTAACATTTTTGTTAATCATTTTTCCCCCTAGATTGCATCCTACTGGAATTTCCTCTTAACAACCAACAATTCCACTTCTATATTAAAAGCACTGATGTTCATCTGACCACCACTGGCTACCAGATATTGTTGTTATTATTATTATTATTATTATTATTATTATTATTATTACAGCCAGGCTCCAATCTGGGCCACAACAATAAAGTTACTTCTCAATCCATCATCACTGCCTCGAGGTCCTAGATGCATTCCAGGCCAGTGTCAGCAATCAAGTTGTTGATGTAAGTGTGACAATGTTTTCCTCTTTTTATATCATCACCATGAAGTAGGTTCCACAAAACTGATTTGCATGCTTCCAGTTCAGGTTGGCACAACTGTCTTTGCCTGATCTTCTCGTTAACTTTCAGCAAGTCTCCATAAAGTTAGAAAGTTGGACCTGCCAAAAGATGTTACCTGCATAGAATACAACCAAACAGACATGGTTGCGTGGTAAGAAGCTTGCTTCCCAAACAACATGGTTCCAGATTCAGACTTACTGTGTGACATCTTGGGCAAGTGTCTTCTACTATTGCCTTGGGCTGACCAAAGCCTTATGAGTGAATCTGGTAGATAGAAGCTAAAAGAAGCCTATTGTATATATTAAAAATGTACTGGAGTTGGATCATTCAACTAAGAAATTCTCCAAGCTAGTAGTGCTCCAGCATGGCCACAGTGTAATGACTGAAACAAGTAAAAGATAAAAGATAAACTGCCACTGTCCACTGGATGCCGAAAATCACATTGAAGTTCTCCAACCACTACTGTTCACCACATTAATCATAAAAAAAAAAAAAACTCCATGAGCAGTGTTCTTTCCCAGTTTCTGATACACAAATAAATATAATATTGGAAAACTCAATTTCTGAAATTTGCTTTGAATTCAAGTGTTTACAAGTAATATATTCACCATCTTCACCTTCCATATACCCATATTTATCATTTTCGGCTGGCATATATCCATATCCTTTACACCTGATTCTCAAAATTCCTTACTTTCATTTGATACCTACCCACATTCACCATTTTCACCTGATACATACCTGTATTCCCAATTTTTACCTGACACACAGTCATCATTTTCACCTGCCATACAATTACATACCTTATTTTCACCTGAGAATATTAAGAGACAATTCTTACAAAAGGTAACACTCATTTTGTATCATGGAAAAAAAAAAGAATTGACGATGATGATAATGATTTGATGCCTATATACTCCTTAGTTTTACTTGACATGTATCCACATTCACCATTTTCATCTGATATATACCTATATTTTTTATTTTCACCTGACATATACCTATATTCCTTATTTTCACCTGCCATTTACCTGTATTCCTATTTTCACCTAACATGTATATGTATTTCCTCTGTTTAATCTGATACATACTCCTTTTCATATCTGTAAGTTCAACACAAAAACTTCTACTCTATAATGGTAGGTAAAATGAACAAACAACATTTAAATTCATAAAAACTGAATATTAAAAAAACAAAGTCAAAATATTTAAGTTTTCATTATCAGCTAATTTTGATTGTTGATGACTAACCCATTTATTCTGATGACAACTGATTAGCTTAATTAAAATATGTGAGTAAGGGTGTGTACATATATGTTTATTCAAATTGTTCACTTCAAAAAGATGTGAATTATTTATTATTAAAGATGTTAGGATGTTAGAAATTGGAGTGTTGATGAAAAAATACTAACCTGGGATTAACAGAACACTAATACGCATAAATCCTAAACCTTGACAGTATTTTATGAAACACTATCTAACTTTGATTTCATGGGATTAAACAGGATATAAGATTGTCTCAGTTAATATTAGTATGTTACATATTTCTAATAGCTGCAGCTGGGGCATGTAAAATTAAATGTATTGCCAAGTTTTAAAAAACCCTAAAAAACTGGCACTCATCAGTTACGATGCTGAGGATCCCACTTGATCTGATGAATGGAACAGCCTGCTCATGAAATTAATGTGCAAGTGACTGAGTATTCCACAGACACATGTACCCTTAATATAGTTCTCCGAGAGGTTCACCATGACACAGAATGTAACAAGGCTGGTCCTTTGAAATACAGGTACTACTCATTTTTTACCAGCTGAGTGAGCTGAAGCAATGTGAAATAAAGTGACTTGCTCAAGGACACACAGTGCCATTGGGAATTGAACTCAGGACATTACAATCCTGAGCTGAATACCCTAACCACTGAGCCACACACCTTCACTATTCCCAAGTACATAATACACACCCTCACAGACAATTGAGGCAGTTGGCCATGTCTGTAATCATTTCATTTTACTTCTGAAAAAAAAGATGAAGTAAAAATGACGTAATGATGATACAACTTAACACCAAGAACTGAAATTGCCAGGAATGTTTCTAAAATACTTAAAGACTCATTAAAACTATGCTGGAAATCTTGTTCTATTTGATATCAAAAAAAAAAAAAAAGAATAGAAGTATATTAAATGTATTTATTGTAGTCACCAATAAGACACTGTGAGTTTATTGTCCCTGTCTTTGTTATTCAACAAAATAAAGACAGGAACAGCAGTCTATGATGATGTAATGACTGTCCATCAGATGAATACATACAAGAAATGCTAACAACCTAATTTTAACTCTTAACAAGCTGGAGGAATTAGAGAACTAATGGAATAACAAAGTAAGCAAATGGTAACTTATAAATCTAATTAACCCTCCAAATGTGTTGGCTATTTACTTAGTGGAAAGTTCTAGAATTCAATAATGAACATTTAAATTACTTTACACTAGAATTTCCTTCCCAAACATATATCTATAAACTCTGTTATGCTATACAAATTCAAGGAAAATTAATGAGCTTGTTTAATTAATATCACCTTCAACAAACATTGTTCTTTGCTGCATGAAGAGAAATAGCCACTCTGCAGACCTAACACTTTTTCTATGGTTTAACATGTAAAAAAGATCTTGCAAAATAATTTTTGAGACATGTTGGCTCTTACTGAGAAAACTTATGTTCAAAGACATTTCATTTGTAATCCTCCAATATTTCTCATACATAATGTATCTAAACCAACATTTACTTTTTATTCTTTTAATGGTCACAGTCATAGGACTGTGACCATGCTGGAGCACTACATTAACTTATTTTCTATTGGTTTTGTTATCACTTTATGGCAAGAAGTTGGTCTATGATTGAGTTTGCAGTAGCTGATCTTCTCCGAGTTTATCTGGAATAATTTTAGATACAATAAAAAGAAAAAGAAAAGGATTACATTCTAATTTGACATTTTTGTAAATTAGACTTACTCAAACTATGTTTCTTATTTCTTTACTGCCCACAAGGGGCTACATACAGAGGGGACAAACAAGGTCAGACAAAGGGATTAAGTCGATTATATTGACCCCAGTGCGTAACTGGTACTTAATTTATCGACCCCGAAAGGATGAAAGGCAAAGTTGACCTCGGTGGAATTTGAACTCAGAATGTAACGGCAGACGAAATACCGCTAATCATTTCGCCCGGCATGCTAACGTTTCTGCCAGCTTGCTACACAAACTATGTTTCACAGACCTATTTTCACACTGGTTAAATATATATCCAAGCTTAACTGTATCTGTGACATAAAAACATGGTGTTTAAAGATAGGACACATCATCATATGCGTCCTTTTTTAAAAAGAAACAAAAAAACCCAGGTGTAATTTGAAAATGATTTGGCAATCAACCAGTGGTGTGGAGGCTCCCTTGGCTTGTTAAGTGAGATCATTTGTTATTAGCTATAATTACAGTGCTGACAGTGATTCTGAATAATAATGAGATATGGTTTTAAATTGATTAAGGAATTGCAGATTTACATGGTCTTGACATTCACTCAAATCTACATCCTTGCTATCCATTCATTTTTTTTTTCCTTTATGTCAATAATCACCTAATCCGTCTTGTTGATATGATAGAATGGGGGAATGATTTGATTCAGTGTATTATGGCTGGATGGTGTTGCATCCCTGAGCTGCTTCACAAGCAAGGGACTTTTTACTACTCTGAGAGCACAGAGCTATGGGATGCAATGTTCACTAGGAATGTAAATGTGGCAACACTGTCTTTTTTGTTTTTTTGCTCAAAGAATCTAATACAAAGAAGTGGAAATAACATCTTCATTCCCCACTTCACCCCCCCCCCCCACAGGTAAATTAAGGCAGTGAATGAGCTGAGTCATTAGAATATAGAGAGATTGTCTTAAAGTAATTGATTCTACTCTCGACACACTGAGTTCAAATAGAGCTGAGTTCTCCTTTTGCCTTCCATCTTTTTAGAATTGATAATTGATAAATAAAGTACCAGTCCTTTTCCTTCCCTTTCTTTTGGCCTGTATCCCCTCCTGGAAGAAATTAGCTGTTGTTGCACTTGGAGCGGGGTGGTTCTTTTAGGTCTAAAAGTTGCCAAAGACATGCCATATATCACAAGGTGATCTTATGCTTCCATCAGGAGTTGGTAGTCCAAGACAATGCTAGACAATAAACACACAGACACAGACACACACTCATCTGAGGGCTTCATCAGGCACTGGAGCAAGAGATGTGTTTAAGATGGTGAAACAGAAAACTAGGCCGAAGGACAAATCTATAAGTGAAGAATAGATGAGTACATCAATGGTATAGTATGGGGAGATTCTTAGTTTTGTCTCAGTTGACAAAGATATCATTGAATATAGGTATACGTATGTGAATGTATGTATGTGTAAACATATATATGCAAACACATGTTTCTGTCTATTACTTCCACCCAGGAGAGTTGACCCAAGGTACCTCTCAGTTGGTCTAAACCTAAGATCATCTTCATGTAAAGTGTTTAGGTTAATGAAATGTGAGAAATAAGATGTTTAAGAGAGTTGATAAAGGGAATGTCAAGGAAGCTATGAGTGAATAATATGTTATTTTTATATGTTCTGATTATATATATATATATATATATATATATATATATATATATATATATATAATCATCATCATCATCGTTTAACGTCCGCTTTCCATGCTAGCATGGGTTGGACAATTTGACTGAGGACTGGTGAACCAGATGGCTACACCAGGCTCCAATCTGATTTGGCAGAGTTTCTACAGGTGGATGCCCTTCCTAATGCCAACCACTCCGAGAGTGTAGTGGGTGCTTTTACGTGCCGCCTGCACAGGAGCCAGTCCAGCAGCACTAGCAACGATCTCGCTCGAATATCTTTTCACGTGCTACCGGCACAAGTGCCAGGAAGGCGACACTGGTAACGATCACACTCAAATGGTGCTATATATATATATATATATATATATATATATATATATATATATATAGTTGGAATGTTTTAATCTCAGTGAAGAAATCAAAAGAAACATTTGAAACAAGCTGCTGGTTTACTTTTAACAGATATAACACTTTTGAAGGGGTCTGTTTTCTCTAGTTTACAGAGCGCAACAAAAGAGATTTGATGAAGAATTTCAGCATCTGGTATATACATAAGTGAAATGATTGAGTGTCATTTTGTTGTTGATCATAAGTGATTGTTCACATGGTAGGAACTGATTTTTATCTCTGGTAAACTAAAAGAGAAATAAATTCCTCATTGGACACTATTTAGATAGAGCTAAACAAGTTATATTTCACATATCTTCTCATATTCTGCATGTTGGATATACATCCAAGCTTCCATGTATATATTACATGAAGAAATGGTATTAATGTTCTGAATATAAAATAACCAAAATAACACCAATGTTATTAAGATGAGTGAACATGATAGTGTTTAAGGTTCAGGAAATAAGGAAACAATCTGAAGAAGTGTTTATGCTGTTGATGAAATAGTCAGACATAACGAAAATAGAAAAACAAAAACAAATGAGGTGATGTGGTACACAAGTTAATTGTACACTGGAAATAAACTTGGCCAACTTGGAAGTAAGTAATAAATATTCTGGTAACATACATCTTACATGTCAAGAAGTTGATTAAAGAAACAACATGATTTAACTTTAATGGCATCAAAGGAATCTGGTAAATACTGAATCAATTTAATGAGTTTTTCTAGTGTGATATTCTGAAATTCATTAATGGCTATGAATAAATTGCAGTTAATTTTATAAGTTTATGCTAATTATCCTGCATTGTGGTACTTGAAACATTTACCGTGTTAAATATTCAAAACACACTAAATAATACTAGGAAAGACACTGGAAGTGAACAACATATGAGACAAAACATGAGAGAATGAATAAAGTTTAAGGTGGAGGGCAGCTGAGTGGATCTCACTTCCTCTTCTTAATTTCTCAGACCCCAAGCCAAAGATGACCCTTCAATTATTATCATTATCATATCATCATCATCACCATCATTATTATTATTATCATTATTGTTGTTGTTGTTATAATAAAGGTGACGAGCTGGCAGAATCATTAGAATGCAGGACAAAATGTTCAGCAGCATTTCATCTGACTTCATGTTCTGAGTTCAAATTCCGCCGAAGTTGATTTTGCCTTTCATCCTTTCAGGGTCGATAAATTAAGTACCAGTCAAATTTTGGCCTTGTGCCTTTAGTAACAAAGGATTATTATTATTATTATTATTATGTGAAGGCACATGGCTCAGTGGTTAGAGCATCGAGCTTACAGTTGTGAGGTTGTGAGTTCGAATCCCAGACCGGGCTGCGTGTTGTGTTCTTGAGCAAGACACTTTATTTCACGTTCCTCCAATTCTTGCAGCTGTAGAAATGAGTTGTGACGTCATTGGTGCCAAGCTGTATCGGCCCCTTTGCCTTTCCCTTGGATAACATCAGTGGCATGGGGAGGAGAGGCTGCTATGCATGGGCGACTGCTGGTCTTCCATAAACAACCTTGTCCGGACTTGTGCCTGGGAGGGTTACTTTCTAGGGGCAATCCCATGGTCAGTCTTGACCGAAGGGGGTCTCAGTATTGTTATTAGGGTGGCAAGCTGGCAGAATCATTTGAATACTGGATGAAATGCTTAGCTGCATTTCATCTGCTGCTACTTTTTGAGTTCAAATTCTGCTGAGGTCGACTTTGCTGTTCATCCTTTTGGGGCTTATAAATTACCTTTTGAGTACAGGGGTTGATATAATCAACTTAACCCCTCCCCACCAAATTGTAGGCCTCGTGCCTATAGTAAAAAGGGTTATTATTATAATTATTATTATTATTATTATTATTATTAAGGCAGCAAGGTGGCAGAATCATTAGAACGCTGGGCGAAATGCTTAACAGTATTTTGTCTGCTGCTACATTCAGAGTTCAAATTGACACATCCCTTCCCCTAAAA
The DNA here is from genome assembly GCF_046866305.1 of Octopus bimaculoides. Lineage (NCBI taxonomy): Eukaryota > Metazoa > Mollusca > Cephalopoda > Octopoda > Octopodidae > Octopus > Octopus bimaculoides. The sequence goes on along the minus strand of NC_142945.1, from coordinate 45,807,965 downwards.
TAGCTGGCCTTGTGGCAAAATTCGAAACCATTATTATTATTATTATTATTATTATTATTATTATTATTATTATGAAATTAAACGAATAATCAACTTCTACACACATTCTGGATAATTTACTGACGAGGATAAATCCATTTACCATAAAAGTAAGGTCTGATCATAACTTGAAGTCTTTATATTCTGCATGAAATCTAAACTTGTTAAAATACATTTGTGTGGGTTTTTTTTACATACTATAAAGAGAAATATATACCTTAACAAGTGTAATGTTTCAGCTTTAATAAACTTCACTGATACCTTACAATCATTCATGTATTTTTCTACACCATATTTTTCACTATCAAAAACACAGCTCTGTAATTTGCTGAAAAGTTCTCATGTAATTTTTTTTTCTTTGGCACCACAAAAAAAATAATAATAAATAGATAAATAAAAATAGCTATAAAGTATATAAATTACATAGTGCACCTTGCTTTTTATTTCTCTTGTTTATGTACTGTAATGTATGTTTAATGAGTGCAATTATAAACAGACCATAAATGGCAAATATTAATGAAAAAATTTACAAGTGATGATAACGTCTTCAATATTCCCCCGACATAGATATATAGGCTACAATTTAGCCAAAACAAAAATAAACGATAATGCAGAATGGTAAATTAGAAAGTTTTGTGGGTTTTTTTGTTTTTGTACACTCTTCATTATTGTGTATTTGCACACCTGGCCGCAGCATAGCTGAGTGGTGAAGAAGTTTACTTCAGAATCCTGTTGTTCTAAGTTTGACTACCACAGGTGACATCTTGGGGAAAGTACATTTTAATATAATTTCAAGTAGTGCTCCACCCTTATTGCCCTTATGAATGTAATTGGGATGAAGACACTGGGAACTGGGCCTGAAATTTAAAGGGACGGTCTTGCCACACTTTATGACATGCTGCATTTTTCTAAAATTTATGTTAAGGGTACATGTGTCCCCAAAACATTCAGCACTGAAACTAGTGGAGAAGCATTTAATTATTTACATACAAACATTCACACATGTATACATATATAAATAAACACAAACAAGTATGTGTGTTCATGCATGTTTAACTATATATATATATACCTGCATGAAATATATGTGTGTATGTACATAATTTATCAAAGTGACACTAACTTCAAATTTTCACTGGCAGCAACTTGGTAGTTCATGTGTAGTGTTTTTTTTTTGTATGTGTGTATGTGTAGCAACTTACGATGGTTCATTCAGTCATACAACCAGTGTAGTAATTAAACTTGACAACATCATGTGCATTCAGTACTTCATTGAATAGTATTTTTTTTTTTACTTGTATAATGAAGATTTATATATATATATATATATATATATATATATATATATATATATATCTGTGTGTGTGTGTGTGTTATAGAACTAAAATAATTTATACATCTATACACATATGTATGAATGTATGTATATATGTATGTATATATATACATATATATTTATATGTAAAAATATTCTATAATTATAAACATAATTATAATAAGAGGTCAGCTAATTGCTTCGCCATGTACCGAATTTAGAAATAGGAACTTGATTAATTAATTAATTTTACCCTTCTATTATTAATATTGAAATTATTTATATATAAATGTAGATATCTAAATATATGTGTATATATGTGTGTGTGTGTGTATATATATATATAAATGTAGATATCTAAATATACATATATATGTGTATATATGTGTGTGTATACATGTATATATATATATATATATATATATATACATATATACACACAAATGCACACAAATGTGTATAATATCATCTTAACATACTTGCTACATTTTCACAAGAAACTGTAATGAAATCTTTTTTCTGTTAAGATTGAAAGAATATGGAGCAAATGTGTGTGTGCATGTATATATATATATATATATATATATATATATATATATATATATATATATATATACACACATTATATACCATTAATATATATCATTGATTGCTATATGTTTGTAGATGCGTGTTGTACAAACAGAATTGCTATCTGATGAAAGTAACTTTAATATTCCTTACAGACAGAGAAGTTCAACATTAAAACTGAAGGTGATGGTAGCTTACATTTTTTCTTTGTAAACAAGAGTAAAGTTATAAATAGGGAAGTTTATGTATTTATATGTGTACTTGTGTGGGTATATATGTATGTGTGTGTGTGTGTATATGTGTGTGTGTGTGTGTGTGTGTGTGTGTGTTTGTTAATTCACAGTTGCAATGTATTTGTTATTCATATAGATGTGTAGGTTTATACATACACATGAATGTAAAATTTAATACAGTTTCTTACTCGCAAGCTGTAAAAGACCCCCGTATGTACAAGACACATGCACTTTTGAAAACATGTTTTTTGCCTCTGTATATTTGTAACAATATACACACACTCATACACACACAGACACACAACATGCACACACACACATAACATGCACACACACACACATTCACTGATGTGTTCACACCCACATCCACCGACAGTGAAACTGACGACGGAACCAGAAGTGTTACTGAAAGTACAGAGGTGCATCGAGTAAAACCAAAATGAAAGTAGAACTGAGGGTGGGAGGTGGGGGGGGCAACAACTTTTTGGAAGGTATTGGGGGTGGGGTGGAAGGGAGGGGGAACAAAAGTAATGAAGCTGAAGAGAGAAGATAAGGTGTGAACATGTTTCATAATTGGGAGAAATATATGTTGATTGTGGGGTATGCGTAAATTGGGGTGGGTGTGTACGGCATTCCATTAACAGTTAATTTAGGGATAATTTGTAATAACACACTAATGCACAATGTTGGAAATTTATTGAAGTAGAGGGAGAAAGAGAGAGAGTACGAGAAAACAGAAAGAAAGAGATAAACGTAGAGTGATGAGGATGAGGAGGAGAAGGATGAGGAGGAGAATGAACTGAGAGAAATTTATTAATGGGAAGTGTATAACCAGAGAGATTAGCCTACACTCAGTAGATTGATATTTAAGTGAGTCTATACATGTGAGTGGTTGTGTGTATGTGTGCATGTGTGTGTGTGTATATATATATATATATATATATATATATATATATATATATATATATATATAAATATATATATATATATATGTAATATATATATAACTATACACATACAGATATATATACATACATACACACACACACACACACATATATATATATATATACATACACATACATATATATATATATATATATATATATATATATATATACACACTTTACATTTACATATATATGTTTACACAAGCATATATTATATATATATATGTTATATATTAATATATATACACACACACACCTTTATATATATATATATATATATATATATATATATATATATATATATATATATATATATATATATATACATACACTTCATCTTTATATGTGTGTGTGTATATATATATATATATATATATATATATATATATATATATACACACACAAACATACAGTTTACTTTTATATATATATATATATTTATATATTTACACATAGAGACATAGATAGGTTTAGAGAGGCACAAGCATACATGAGGATGTGTGTGTATGCGCTGCATGTGTCTGTATGTGCACATGTACATGAGAAGATTTTGAACCCACCTCTTAGTGTTGTCGTTATATTTTGGCCCATGTATTTTCTGACGGCCAAAGCAGTCCAGGTAAGTTGAAGAATAAACCTGATCGAAGATGTATATTTTGGTTGGGGAAATATCACAACAACAGCAGCAACAGCAGAAGCAGCGGCGGTAGTGGTGATGGTGGTTGGGGCGGTGGTGGCTGTGGTGGTAGTGGTGGTGGTACTGCTGGTGGCGGCGATGGTGGGGGGTTGTAGTGACAGTAGCAGTGGTATCGACAGAAACACGCTCAGCAGAAGTGGCATGCGAAACAACTGTGTATGTGAAGTGGGAGAGCTGATGATTTGGGATCACTTCTTAGACTCTTGTAGTTAAGGTATTAACAGCTGTTGGTGTATGAACTTATTAAGGAAAGCACTGACAACAATGACAATATGAGCAAAATTGCTGTACACTCAGGCATCACAACTTTATATTTTTTCCCAATGTTTTGGGAAATCAGAGCAAAATAATCTTGAATGGTATGTGGTTTATTATCACAGATTCCTACTGAAACTCATCTCTTTCTCTCTCTCTCTCTCATTCTCACTCACACACTTTGTCTTTCTCTCTCTCTCTCTCTCTCTCTCTCCATTATTTATACATATATACACACATTCTCACACACATACTCACTCATTCTCACAAAACTCATTCAGAAAATACATTTCATAAATGCAAGAAAAAACAGAAAATTTATGTGGAAGTATAAGATGAGGAGTAAAACAAAATTGACCCATGTCTACTTCGAGTTTATAATTGAAGGATTACTTGATTATAATTACACTCAATTAACATCTGAGAAGAACCACAAACCATATTTAAAAGAAGAAAAAAAAAATTGGAGAGAAGAAAAAAAGAATAAAAAACGTATAATTTTTGTGTCAATTTTCACCTTTATTGAGAAGTTTAAAAAAATGCAAAAATAAAAAGAAAGAGAAAATAAAATACCTGGATGCTTCTTTTTCCAAAGAAATATCTCTTATGATGAAGTTTTGAGAACATATAATTCCAACATGACACAAAGGTAAATATTTAGTAAAAATATTTGTAAAAATATGCTTGGAAATAAACAAAAATTTTAAGTAAAAGTACCCACATTTGAACTCATTTTATATATATTTATATACACACCTGCATATACATACATATTTATTAATTATATATATATAAATATTTGTCTGTATATATATATATATATATATATATATGCATACAAATATATGTATTAATGCATGTGTATGCGTGTGTGTGTGTATACATATTTATATATTTATATTTTACTAAGTTAAATTGTCCAAGGATTTAGGTGCGCAGTCAATCGTATACCAATTATTGGAATAGAGCGTTTGTGTATTGTATTGATTTAATCATTAAAACATGTCTACACATGATATAAATATTATGCATTGATAATTAAACATATGTACATTGATATATATATAATAGTATTTAATGCATCTATTATATATTTCTACACATGTGTGGAGTGGGGCTATTCAAAGAATATTACAAAAGCTACACAGATGGCAGGAATATATTGAAAGTTTCAGTGTGGAGTTGCAGTAATTTTACTGATCTAGAATCCTAACAGCTGGTAACAACAAATGTATTCTTCAGTTGACAGATATATTTTTTGAAATTCATTTATACATTTTTCTTCGGAATTCAAATTGTGGATATGTGTGTGTGTATGTGTAAATGCATGCACGTGTTTCGCAGTGTGTTGTCTCTTCAGAAAGTTATCCATGATATAAGAAAACTGTAACCAAGTGGAAAATTTTAGTAGCAGTTTGAACAACTCGTAAAAGACAGGTAACACATGTTCAGGTAGCACGCTGCTCGGATTATTTTGGTTTAAAATCTTCTTTCACTCATCAATAAATATTTCATGAGTAATTTTCACTCTACCCAGCTATGATTTCCATTATTTGCTGTGTGGCTGTTATTTTATGCTTCCTTTAGAGTGATACAACATATATGATATACTTGGAATATTTCAAAATTTCTAAGTTTGCTTTTATCTAATATTTCTTCCATAAAGTTAAAAAGGAGAAATCAAAGAAGAAGCAAACAATGAGAAACTTCAGGTGGGCTATCAATTTTATAGTCTGTTTTTCATTCTCAGGGTGGTTCTTTTACAATGTTATCTCTTCTTATTCTAAAATTCTTTCTAATACCTTCCGCTTAGTTTCCAATTTCCACTCTAATAATTGCACAAAGTGTATGTGTGCATATGCATATGTGTGTGTAAGTGTGTGTGTGTGCATATATACATACATACACACATGCGTACATATAGGTATATATATTTATGTATGTATATGTATATATCTATGTATAAATGTAGTTACCTAGGCTGTTAGAGCAACCTCACAGTTGGAAGGTATTAATAGCAGTAAAGAAGTTGTAGTGTTTGGTAGAAGAGCTTTGTATAAGAAAGAGCATCAGACACACATAGCTCTATGTGTGTGCACGCACGTGTGTCTGTGTGTGTGTGTGTGTGTGTGTGTGTCAGAGAGAGAGAGAGAGAGAGAGAGAGAGAGAGAGAGTTGATTTCATCATGTATGTTGTGTTGCAGGTAGTGTGAGAAGCATCGCTAAACTAGATAGCCAGCCAGCAGCAGCAGTGGTGGTAGATAACATAGCTGATGTGGTTGACGCAGGAATAAGAAGAACTATATCGTGGAATGGAAAACAAAAACAGTCCTGTGGAAGAACAGAGGATGGAACAGAAGACATGTAGATAGATAAGCTGGTTAATGTAGGAGGCAGGCAGAGAAGTAATATTTAGTTCAATACCTTGTGTGGCCAAATTAATTAGAGGACTAATACTAACTCAAATTATACAATCTGATTAAGTAACTAATGATCTGATTTCAAGTGAAACAAAAATAAATAATGACAATAATAATCCTCTCTTTTATAGGCTCAAGGCCTGAAATTTTTGATGGTGGGTACTAAATAATAATAGTAATAATAATAATAATAATAATAATAATAATAATAATGATAATAATAATTCTGTCTACTATAGGCACAAGGCCTGAAATTTGTGGGTAGAGAGATAGTTGATTACATCAACCCCAGTACTTAATTTATCGACCCTGAAAGAATGAAAGGCAAAGTCAACCTTCGCGGAATTTGAACCCAGGATGTAAAGATGGATGAAATGCCACAAAAAATATCTGGTGTGCTAACGATTCTGCCACATTGCCGCATTTAATAACACTTTCTACCAAAGGCACAAGATGCTGAAATTTTGGTGGAGGGGACTAGTTGATTGCACTGATGTCAGTGTTAAACAGATACTTATTTTATCAACTCCAAAAGGAAGAAAGGCAAAGTTGACCTTGGTGGAATTTGAACTCAGAACACAAAGATAGATGAAATACCTCTTAGCATTTTGCTTGGCATGCTAATGATTATGCCAGCTCACTGCTTTAATAATAATAATAATAATAATAATAATAATAATAATAATCTTTTCTACCATAGACACAAGGTCTGAAATTTTGGCGGATGAAATTAGTTGATCCCATTGACCCCCACTGTTTAACTGGTACTTAATTTATTTACCCCAAAAGGATGAAAGGCAAAGTCGACCTTGGTGGAATTTGAACTCAGAATGTAGATGCAGATGAAATACAGCTAAGCATTTCACCCGGCATGTTAACGGTTCTGCTTGTAATTGATTATTATACAGCATAGATTTGGACAGGCCATGGTGGAAAAGTTATAAGTAACTCTTTTACTTGTTCCAGTCATTTAGTTGAGCAAATCGACCCCAGGACTTATTCTTTGTAAGCCTAGTACTTATTCTGTAGGTCTCTATTGCCAAACCGCTAAGTTACGGGGACGTAAACACACCAGCATCGGTTGTCAAGAGATGTTGGGGGGGGGGGGGTGACAAACACAGAAACACAAACACATATATATACATATACATTTATACGACAAGCTTCTTTCAGTTTCCATCTACTAAATCCACTCACAAGGCTTTGGTTGGCCCGAAGCTATAGTAGAAGACACTTGCCCAAGGTGCCACGAAGTGGGACCGAACCCGGACCCATGTGGTTCGTAAGCAAGCTACTTACCACACAGCCACTCCTGCACCTGTGAATAAAGTTTGGGTTGATATAACAAATCAATATGTAATAAAGGGGACATATTGTTTAAATATTTACACTTATTAAACACCTATAGATATATAAATGTGTGTGCTTATATATATATATATATATATATATGTATATATATATATATATATTTATACACACAAATACATGCACACATATGTACACACACACACACACACACACATATATATATATATATATATATATATATATATATATATATATGCATGTATATATATACATATATAGATAGATATATATATATATATACTGCTATCTGTTGGAGTTTTAGCACTTTAGCTGCTATTTCTGAACTTCGGTATGTGGTGAAGCAACTGTTGCTGATCCCTTAATTATGTTTATATATATATATATGTATATACACGCTCAATTATAAGTTTTTATACACACACACACACAATTACAGGTGCAGGAGTGGCTGTGTGATATGTAGCTTGCTTACTAACCACATAGTTCTGGGTTCAGTCCCACTGTTTAGCACCTTGGGCAAATGTTTTCTACTATAGCTTCAGGCTGACCAAAGCCTTGTGAGTGGATTTGGTAGATGGAAATGAAAGAAGCCTGTCATATATATATATATGTGTGTGTGTGTGTGTGTGTGTGTGTGTGTGTGCATGCGTATAAGTTTGTGTGTCTGTGTTTGTCACCACCAACATCACTTGACAACCGATGCTGGTGTGTTAACATCCCTGTAACTTAGCAGTTTGGCAAAAGAGACCAATAGAATATGTACTAGGCTTATAATGAACAAATCCTAGGGTCGATTTCTCTAAAAAGGCAGTGCTCCAACATGGCCACAGTCAAATGACTGAAACAAGTGAAAGAACAAAAGAATATATATATATATATATAGATATATACACATACACACACACATTATATGTATAGGCAAATCCAAAATATAAAAAAAAAACAAGAATAGAACAACAAAAGTCAATTGAGGTACAGAGTGAATATATGAAATTGATGGTCAGTGAGAGTTTTGGTCGGAAAAGTTGGAATGGAAGTAACATTTTAAGCATGACTATTCATTAAATAGAGGAAGAAAGTCCTGAGTGGAGGAAAATGATGACGGAGCATGTGTGTCATTACATAATTAAAAAATAACTGACTGATACCCAACATTAAGTTATATATTTATACACACATGTATATATACATATATATTTATGTAAACATTTATAAATGTGTGTGTTTGTAAGTATATGATTATAAACATTTATATAAATGTTCATATGGGTTTGTACAAACATGAGTATATTTATGTCAATACGGACACACATAAATAGCTATGTATCTAATAACTACAAACATGAATATATATATGCATACATTATATATATATATATATATATATATATATATATATATATATATATATATATATATATATATATATATATATATATATATATATATATATATATATATATATATATATATATATATAAATATAAATATATATATATAGGCACAGGAGTGGCCGTGTGGTAAGAAGCTTGCTTTCTAACCACATAGTTCCGGGTTCAGTTCCACTGCATGGCACCTTGGGCAAGTGTCTTCTACTATAGCCTCACACTGACCAAAGCCTTGTAAGTGGATATGGTAGATAGAAACTGAGAGAAGCCTGCCGTATATATATATATATATATATATATATATATATATATATATATATATATTACATATATATATATATTTACATATATACATATTTACATATATATATATATATATATATAAATAGATGTGTGTATTTTTCCCTTTGTTTGCAATAACATGGAAAAAATAGATAAATAGTTACCAAGGTAGAAAAAAATCACCCAAGTAAAAAAGGAGTAACACCTTGTTTTTAAAGGTAGAAACTCTGGGTTTGTGTGAAATATTTTGTATATCATCATCATCATCGTTTAACGTCCGCTTTCCATGCTAGCATAGGTTGGACAATTTGACTGAGGACTGGCAAGCCAGAAAGCTGCACCAGGCTCCAATCTGGTGTGGCAGAGTTTCTACAGCTGGATGCCCTTCCTAATGCCAACCACTCCGAGAGTGTAGTGGGTGCTTTTACATGCCACCGGCACGAGGTCCAGTCACACGGTACTGATGGAGTTAAATGCAGGTGTTATTCAAATTCTTTTATTTCTGACACACGTTTTGAAGATATCATTGAACTCAGACTGTAAATATACACAACTAAATACTGTAAGCTATCTTGTTGGTCACTCTACTAGTTCTACCAACTTTCTTTAACATATTGTATTAATTCCCTCTCTCTCTCTCACACACACACACACACACACACACATATGAATATATGTAAATTGGAACAAAACCAATAGCGCATTATGCTGATATAGGTTAGTTGAATATTAGGACATGTCTTTTGGTAATGGTTTAGTCTGATGTCATCCCTGATCCAGCAGACTGGTGATCAATGCCATTCCATCTTTGAACATTACAACTTTTCCTCAACCATTGTGTATGATATGATATCCAATATATCCTTGTTTTGCTTCAGATAATAATGTGCTGAACATGACTGGACTGCTATTTCTAGCTGGTCAAGCTGCTAAATAGAAAGTCTCCTTCATTGGTTCGTATTTCATTTGGTTGAGGTAACTGGTTAATGCCAAGAGTCAACTGCCAGTAAAAACATATTTTGCAATGCTACATGCTGTGTCTCAACTGCTGTAGATTAGGATTAAACCAAACATCAAAAGAAGAGTAAAGGATTGCATCAAATAGATTAAGAATTGAGAAAATGAAATAAAATAAGACTTACAAAATAAGCCGAATAAAAGATAGAAGATTAAATATACAACATATTTAATCTCATGAAACATGATATATATTTATATAAATATAAATATAAGATTTCCTAATCCACCTCTTGCTTCATTCAAGCATGCCCATAACTTCTGTTCCTTACTGGGCTGTAGTTGCCTCCACTCCTGGCTTTTCTTGTTCCACCCTTCGTTCCTGCCCTCTCTGTTACATCTGTCCATTCGTCACTGACACCACTTCCCTCACAGGATCCAACTGCCCACCACACCTTCCACATTTCTGATTCCTTCACCTGCCTCTCTACTGGTATAATCTACTTCTTAAAATGCTCTCTCTGCAATACCATGTGCATCAGTGAAACCAGCGACCATTTAACTGACTGGTTCACGGATCAACTTTGTGACACTCCGCTTGGTAACCAAGCCTCTGACTCTCACCGTTTCTGCTCCATGGACCACTCATCACACTATCTCACAGTGTTTGGATTGGCTTTACACGATGGAAGTGCTAGCTTTAAGTTTTGTAGAGAGAAGCATTTTATTTTTGTCTCCAAAACCACACCCATGCTCAATGCACCATCCATCTTCCTTCAACATCTCCTCTGACACACAACACATGTACACATATACTGCATGCACAGTCAACCATTAATGACATAAAACACAGACAGCAATATTAATATCAAAATACATGAACAAACATATATATATATATATATATATATATATATATATATATAGGGGGAGAATTCACAAAAAAAAAACCAAAAGATGAAGACAGGTAGTGTAGACAACAAACAGATGTATTAGTATAACACTTGGGAAGTGAAAAAATCTTTAACGTTTCGAGCCTACACTCTTCCAGTCTTTGTGAATGTACGTGTTACAGTCTTTGTGAATGTTTGTGAAATGCAGTCTTTACCTTTTTCTTGTCCTTTCTTGT
>NC_142945.1:45771399-45791399 GCF_046866305.1 Octopus bimaculoides | reverse complement strand
CCTTGCTTAGACTTGCGCTTCGGAAGCAAACTTTCCAGGTGCAATCCCACAATCATTCATGACTGAAGGGGGTCTTTACCCTATATATATATATATATATATATATATATATATATATATATATATATATATATTGTAAAGACTCCTTTCAGTTACGAATGACCATGGGGTGAAAGTCCAAGCAAAGTTATATGTGGAAGACCAGCAGTCGCCCATGCATAGCAAACTCCCTCCTCCATGCCACCGATGTTATCCAAGCGAAAGTTAAAGGGAGAAACAGCTTGGTTCCGGTGATGTTGCAACTCATTTTTACAGCTCAGTGAACTCAAGCAATGTGAAATAAAGCATGTTCCTACACATATATACGATGGGCTTCTTTCAATTTCCATCTACCAAATCCTCTCACAAGGTTTTGGTCAGCCTTAAGCTATAGAAGACACTTGCCCAAGGAGTCATGCAGTGGAACTGAACCTGGAACCATGTGGTTGGGAAGCAAGCTTCTTACCACACAGCCATGCCTGTATATAATGTAATCATATGATTCATGATGTGAGTATATGACAAATATAAAAATTACATAAACATTGCTGACAAATTCTTGACATGAGAAATAAAGTGGTTTTACGAAATAAACAGATAAGAGAAGTAGTAACAAATATAAAATAATATATCAAATACTGATAGGTATATCATTATTTATTTAGTGACAAACTGGCATAATGGTCTTCACAGTTTTTTCTTATTGGCACTGAAAAAATTTTTTCATGTTTGTCAATATTTACTGGGATTACAGTTGCATAAATATTATGTGGTTGTGTGATATTTTACTTGCGTTTTCACCTTCAACCCTCTACCACCTCACATATTTGAGGTTCATACTCTTAAATGTGATTTGGTTCTTATTTAGATGTATCACACCTCTACTATTTACTACCTTTTAGATATCCTCGAATAAGACAATCTCAGGTACCTCAACAAGCTATAATCATCTCTCTTCTCTGCCTTGCTAACTTACATAAGTAAGACCAATCATTCTCTAAACCTCTTTCACTCATTCTCTTTCTCCTGAGAATGTTCAAAACCACTCACCATGGATGTCAACGCATTCTACATAACCAGCCACCACAACAATGATGTTTCAACCCTTAGCTGCTTTCTAGAATGCTGCCCTTACCCATATCCAACAACCTTTTCCACTTAGGCAAATGTGTTCTCACCTCCAGTTATTTCACTTTTTGTGGTGGGTTTTACAAACAGTCCAAGATGGTCAATCTGGGAACTAAAATGGATTTAAGTTATACAAGCCTCATTGTGACATATATTTTTGCTTGCTCCATTGGACTCACCCAAAAACTGTAGTGTATATTAATGACTGTATCATCATCACCCCGCTCACCAGACAACAAATTCATGGCTTCATCTTTTATGCTAACCCATTTCACTCTGCTCCAGGATTCTAATTTGCCACTTCTGTCAGTTTCCTAGATATCCCCATTACTAAATGTACCTTCTTGTTGTTCACCTCTATTAATTATAAACCAATACTCAAATACTCTACTACCCCTCTTATCACCACAGACACAACAAATCTGCTATCCCATTCTCTCGACACTTCTGAATTTATCAGTTATACAACATCAGTCCCTCTCCATATCTGATGAAATGCAGTACTTTCCAATGAGCGGAGTTTTTAGTGGTTGGGGATCCTACACTCTACTGTGTCCACTCCATTATCTGTATCACTACACTTCTGCCCACTACATGCATGCCAAAACATTGAACCCTCCTTCTCTTTCACAACTTTCAATTTATACTCTCTAACTCCATAGATATTTGGATAATATCTGCACCAGCTCTCCCCTCTTCAAACTGTCAGTTAGAAGCATTCTAGCCTTGTGCACTGATCAACTGGATACTTTCAAGTGCATTTGTTGTATGCATTGTTGCTGTGATTACATCAGTAGATTGACAACAACCACTGGCCTCAAAACCCAACACCAAATAACCCAAAACTGTGGCTGCATGTTAGCCAACATCATATTCTGTATAATGTGCAAACTCTGTTGTACTTCTATGTTAGTGAAACAGGTCATTGACTGGTGATTGCTACCATGAGCATCTTTGCAGCATACTCCAACACATTCAGAGCCAACTCATAGCCCATTACCTCAACACACCTTACAATTCCATTAACTTCCTATTAGTCAGTGTCTGGTATTTCAGGCACACAATATATTACATATACCATGAAACACAAACTGTTTCATGTTTCAGTTTGTGAAACACAAACACCAATGCATTATATATGCCAAATTTATAACAGTATTTTACTGGTATTAATGGCAATAGTATTTTGGACCAAAAAACAACAGAATATTAATTCTTACTTAAGAAGAAAAATGAGGTGTTTAGCTGATAGCATCAACACTGTTGTATTGCTAATACGAATTTCATTAACACTATAAACATAAATAGTACAGACAATTGTAGTAGGATTTGAATTCAAATCCAGCTAAGATGAAACTCCACAATATGTACTGCAATTGATACAGCACTTTTCTGCTATTTTAGCCTAACACTGCATTATCTTCAGTTGTATTGTAATGTATCTACTAATTCACTACAAGTTTGGATGGTATAAAGCATTTAGAACACTGCTTGCTTGTTAGTGTTCTGGCATTTCACATAGGATAGTCAAAGCTAGGTAATTAAATATTTCTTCCACATTACAGCTGTGAAAAAAGAAAATGCATTTATAGAATAAGGATGTTGTGAAATTTAGGTGAGTTTGTTACTAAACAGAAATACCTGGACACCTGATGCTTGACAAAAAAGCACATGGTAGTATAGGAAACAATTAGTGACCGAGAAACAAGTTTCAAGAATTTTATACGCTCACACATTCAAATGTTACCATTGTAAATAAAAGAGGAAGACAGTACTCAATACATTACTCAATACATTATATATATATACATTATATTATAGTACTCAATACATTATATATATATATATATATATATATATATAATATAATATAATATATACATATAATCATCATTAAATGAGGCTATGGTATGAGAAACACCTACATTGCTACAAATAAGAGCAATGCAGGTGTTTCTAACACCCTAGTCACATTTAGAGACAATTATAGTTTTCCTTTTGGTGAAACATTGCAAACTGCTATCTACATTAATTTTATATCTACATTCTATATATATATATATATATATATATATATATATATATATATATATGCATATATAAATATATATGTGCATACACCTTGTTATCTCCACACAGTTTTGCAATTGTGTGTATGCATATCTGTAAAAGAAATATATATATGGTAAGCAAGTTCCCAAACCACCTCTATTTAAACCTTTCTCTTTCCATTTTCAAATCAAGTTTACTGTGGCTTCAAGTTAGCACACATTTAAGTTACATTTAAGTCTTTCCCTATTCATTCTAGAATCAAGTTTCCTGTGGCTTCCACTGATGTGCCTAAGTAAATCTTAGACCATCAGATGAAAATATGTCAGAAGGTAATCTTTTTTTATGTATCAGAACATTTTATATATAATTTCATAGGAGTAAAAAAGACTAGTTGTCTTTTTTTTTTTATGGCTTTTCTCTTAAGTAATTCTTTCTTTATGTCAATTCATTCATCGATAGCATTGATTCAACAAACTAAATATCAGCTTAGCTCACACAATTTACACACTGCAGCCACAGGTGTGGCTTGGTGCAGGCATGGCTGTATGGTAAGAAATTTGCTTCTCATCTACATGGTTCTGAATTCAGTCCTACTTCCATGGCTCCTTGGGAAAGTGTCTTCTACAATAACCTCGGGCTGAGCAAAGCCTTGTGAATGGTTTTGGTAGACAGAAACTGAAAGAAGTGTGTCATACATATGTGTGTGTGTGTGCATGCATGTGGGGGTGTGTGTTTGTCCCCACTGCCACTTGACAACCAGGGTTGGTGTGTTTATGTGCCCGTAACTTAGCTGTTCAGCAAAAGAAACTGATAGAATAAGTACCGGGCTTAAAAGGCAAAAAAAAAGTACTAAGATCACCTTATTCGACTAAAATTCTTTAAGGTGGTGCCCCAGCATGGTCACAGTCTAATGACTGAAACAAGTAAAAGATAAAAGATAATTGAAACACTATATGTAATAAGTGGCACACTGAAACAAGGGAGCCACCCACATGTTATATCTTTTCAATTCTGTACCATGACCAGTTTAAACTCTCTTAAAGTACTTTCTATTCTCTATTTATCTTATCTACATTATTTACACTTGACAGATATTTGTCCTCATCTTGTTTGTTGCTAACACAACGTTTTGGCTGATATACCCTCCAGCCTTCATCAGGTGTCTTGAGGAAACCCAGGTTCGAAATTTCCCCAAGACACCTGATGAAGGCTAGAAGGTATATCAGCCGAAATGTTGTGTTAACAACAAACAAGATGAGGACAAATATCCATCAAACGTAAATAATGTAAATAATGTACATAACTCCTCATCTCTTAAATATAGAACTGTCTTACTTTCTGTTCTGTCTTTCGTTGTCCATATTCAGTCTCACCTCAAAGACCCTGTACTAAATAGTTTGTGTAACATTTAAGTCCATTAAACTGGCACACAAATATTTCATCTCCCTCCATATTTTTTGCTCTAATCATAAATCTATATGAGCTCATGTCTATCACTATCCACTTTCCACTCATTTAAAAGGGACTGGAAAGAGCACAAGTTCTGACAGACTAATTAATAAAATCAATATCTGACATATATCAGTGATTCTTATTACTTGAGCATTATTGTTTAACTAATTGGAATACAATTAGCAATGATTTCACTACATCTACAGAACTATTTCTTGAACTCATAAAGCAACATGTTAGTCCCCTTCTTACAGATCAAAGGTCTTCACATGCAATATTTTGTTAGAGCTCTCATTTATTTACTCTCATTTACTTGTTTCAGTCATTTGACTGCGGCCATGCTGGAGCACCACCTTTAGTCGAGCAAATCGACCCCAGGACTTATTCTTTGGAAGCCTAGTACTTATTCTATCGGTCTCTTTTGCCAAACTGCTAAGTTACGGGGACGTAAACACACCAGCATCAGCTGTCAAGCGATGTTGGGGGGGGGGGGCAGACACACACATATATATACATATATACGATGGGCTTCTTTCAGTTTCCGTCTACCAAATCTACTCACAAGGCTTTGGTCAGCCTGAGGCTATAGTAGAAGACACTTGCCCAAGGTGCCATGCAGTGGGACTGAACCCGGAACCATGTGGTTGGTAAGCAAGCTACTTACCACACAGCCACTCCTTATAAGCTTACACTTATAAATTAAGTAAATTAATATTTTCAACCTTTGTAATAGCAAAAGCACTTTTGGAAAGGTGCATATGAAACCAATCGTGATCTGAATTGTTCTGATAGCTATTTTGATGGTTCCTCCATATTCCATCAAAACAGATCCAAACTTTATGGTTAATAGTATTATCATCCTTGTTGAAATATAATGATGTTTTCCTGGAACAAATCACAACACCTCTTAATTAGATATCAACTGGGGAATTATCCTCGTCTTGTCAAGAAAATTCCTCACATCATAGTTGTGAGATAATAATTTCTATAATTAAGGCAGAGGATTTAGTACAGGTGGCATATTTTACAATGTTTTGTTTGGTGGCGTGGTTCTTTCTTAACATCTTTCCAGAGTCTATCTAATTAGAGACAGCAAAGCGGGGAATAAAATAATAGCAGAAATATACAGAACTGACTTTAATAGAATAGCAATAATAGGAAACACTGTTGTTCAATAAAGTCTAAATTTTTATGAAATTACAATTGAGTTTGAATCTGTACTAAATTATAATAATGTCTAAATCTATAGTTTACAGGGCAATAAAAACTTACAAATGCCATAGGCAAGAAAACATCGTAAAAGTTATGCTAATAAATTTCTTGGATGGAGCATAAAAATGTTAACATGGAACAAATACATGGTGTGAAGAATCAGTATTATCTTTTATCTTTTACTTGTTTCAGGCATTTGACTGCGGCCATGCTGGAGCATTCAAGAATTTTTAGTTGGATGAATTGACCCCAGTGCTTGATTTTTTTAAAAACCTGGTACTTGTTCTATCAGTCTCTTTTGCCACATCACTAAGTTACAAGGACGGTGACACATCAACACCAGTTGTCATATGGAAAAGCAAGAGTGCGTTTAATTTTTGACACATCCTCATATATACATACATATATATATATATATATATATATATATATATATATACACATACACACACACACACACACATGATGGGCTTCTTTCAGTTTCTGTCTAACAAAATCTACTCACAAGGATTTGGTCAGCCTGAGGCTATAGTAGAGCACACTTGTCCAAGGTGCCACACAGTGGGGCTAAACCCAGAACCATGTGGTTGGGAAGCAAGCTTCTTACCACACAGTCATGCTTGCATCTATAAGCTGAAGTTTTATGCTTTATTCAAGGAACTACAACAAATAAATCCAGACAAGTTTCAGCTTTATTTTGACCTCAATAAAGAATCAAATAAAATACCTTATAATACGGGCATCTCACAATTCTCCTTATAATGTCACAATTAACAGATGTTCAAGAAAGACAAAACAAAAGGAAAGAATACAGATTTTTAATTTAAGCTCAAGATTAGCAAGAAATTGTATTAAATATATGAACATTAAATTTCCTATTGTTGTTCAAGTAGATAGCATTTCTGAGGTATTTAATCTTTCAATAATTTCGTTTCTGATGTAAATAAATGTAAAATCTTGTATATTTACTGAGTAATTCATTCACCAACATGTCTGAAGTTGACTCGCAGAGGGGGGGGGGGGATTATTCATTGACTAAAGTTGCTTCTTCCTCACTGTAAGACTCCCATAGTTTCATGAGATCAGTGCACTTGATAACTGTTTTTAGAAAATGTGGAGGGCAGAGAGCTTCAAGAGTGCTGCAGTTCTATGAAGATAGGATTAGGAGAAGTAGTAAGCAAGGTGAGGAGTTAGACACTGCAGGGCGAAGAGATGAGAAGAATCAGGATCTGTGAGTGGCTAGGGTAGTGTTGGTCTGCTGCTGCTTCTCTTTTTGTTTTTACCATTTTGTAGGCAGTGTCTATGACTTTGTATAGGAGCTCCAGGACTGAGAGGAGGGCAAAAGGTATCTCTTGTTTGAACGAGAGACCTGGTTTAAATTGTTGCAACATTCCAAGCCCCCAGGATGCTAGGGGGTGGTGTTGAACTAAGCAATGGATTAAGGTTACCACCCAAGGAGGCCGTTGCAGGGTATGAATTCTGAATGAAAAGAGTCAGAACATAGTCTGCAAGGTATCCAGTTTGATGGTCTTACAGTTTTACAATCCACCAATCTGAATTCTTACTTGACAAACTGAAAGGCAAAGTTAGTCATGGCAGAATTTGAGTTCAGAGTGCAAAAAGTTGAAGCAAATACCACAAGGTATTCTAAGCACACTCTGTTCAAAAAAAAGTTCGTTTTCTATGTTTCTGTTTTTTATGTTCTCGTTTCTTATTTTGTCTACATTTTTTTGATGCCCTGTACCCATATATGCATGTATATATCCATATTTATGTGGTTATGTACATATATGTATGTATATATGCATATATTTATATATTATTTATATCATTATATATATATATGTATATATATATATATATACATACACACACACTGATACATGTATGAAATAAAAATTTTCAGAATAGGCATAGGTTTAAAATTTTATTTTAATACACTCTTATAAACAAATGAGATTGACAAAGTTGTAAATTATTAACCACATGACAGACACTTTTTGTATCACCTGAAAAATGTCTTCTGCTACTGAAACTTTTACCTGTTATATATTATTGCTGTTAGCAGCAACTGCAACAGCAGCAACAGCAGCAGCAGCAGAAGCAGCAACAGATATTGTATTTCAAAAACCTCTGATATTCTCTAAGCATGAAGTTGGCTACACAGACAACAACAGTTTGTATCAGGTGCGAGGATTTCTCAGATGAACACAGCTGCTTAACAAGCTGACAAACACCAATGTGAAAATAAAATTGTCTCTATAATGACTATAATGAAAAGACGAAGTGCTATTTCATCAACATTAGCCCAGATATTCACACCACACACATTATCAATCAGTTAATCTAAAATCTCTTTCCTCCATATGGATATTCTAAGTTGCTGGTATGGTGAACTAAATAACCAGTTTCAGCAAGACCTAGCTTAATCATATAACTTGCAGGCTCTAGTTTCCTTGGTAACAGTTCAAATATATGCTAACATCTCTCTCTATATAATAATATAGAAGCTTTGTAAAATGCAATAAACAAAAGTCAAATCACATACAACAACAAAAAAAAAAAAAAGGAAAGAAATATAAAAAAATCAAAACATAAGATAATATAAGAAAAACAAAAAACAAAGCAGGAAAGAAATATTAAAACGTGATTTAAAAATAAAAAAATAAAATCTATCTTCAAAGGAAAATAAAAGAATTAATACTTAAAGATACATTCTCAATGCTGATTGTTGAAGCAGCTATATTATTTTTTTCTATAGATTCTTGAATAAAATCATGCTGCTTTGCATTAAAGGTTACACTATTTTACAATCTGCACTTCTTCCAATATATAAATGCGTGTGTGTTTGCATGTGTGTGTGCACACGTGTGTGCATGCATGTGTCTGTGTGTGTGTACACAGACATATACATACATACACATGCATACATATGCATATATGCATATCTACTTACATATACATATACACAGGCATATAAGCATACATACATATACATACATACATACATACATATATATATATATATATATATATATATATGTATATATACACACATATATCTATACACACACACACATATATATATACATATATACATGTAAGTATATACACACATACATATATATATACACACACACATACATACATACACACATATATGTACATATGCATATATACTTACACATATACATATACAGATGCATATAAACATACATACATATATATATGTGTGTGTGTGTGTGTGTGTGTGTGTGTGTGTATATATATATATATATATATACACACACACACGCACACACACACATACACATACATACACACATACATATATATATATGAAGTGAGAGAGAAAGGGAGATGGAAAGCAAGCACCATTGTTTGTAGGCAAATCAGTTTTCTGTACTGATCTCAATTCACTCCAATTAACGCAAGGCAGTAAGTCTCCTACATTAGTGATGATCTTAACAATACATGAATAACACTTTTCCACTTTTGCTAATACACTGAGGTACACCTCCAATATTATCAGAAGGGGTTGGATTACAAACATTTGATACAGCTGAAACCTCTGTTGGCTGAACTTTTCTTGACACAAAAACATCCTCTACTTAATACAGGCCAAAATACAAAAGAAGAAGAAAACTGCAAAACTACAAAGCCTAGATATAAACATCATATGATATTTTTTCAAAATGTGTATTTGTTTGTCTATTGAGAAACCAGTATTTCAAGTTTGATTAAGTATATATATATATCATCATCATCATTATCATTTAGTATCCGTGTTCCATGTTAGCATGGGTGGGATGGTACCATAAGAGCCGGCCAGGCCTAAACCTGCACCAGACTTCTATGAGACAGTTTTTGCAGAATTTTTACAGCTGGATGCCCTTCTTAACATCAACCACTCAGCAGAGTGGACTTCGTGCTTTTTATGTGATACAAGCACAGGCGAGGTACAGACCGACAGACAGACACACACACACATGTATATGTATGTATATATATATTATTAGTATATTTGTTTCAAATTTTGACACAAGGTTAGCAATTTTAGGAGATGGGGAACGGTGGTTGCATGAACCCCAGTGCACAAGTGGTACTTGTTTTACTGACCTTGAAAGGATGAAGGGTAAAGTTGACCTCAGCTGAATTTGAACTCAGAACTTAAAGATGAACAAAATACTGCTTATCATTTTGCCCAGTATGTTAAGGATTCTGCCAGTTCACTGTACACATATATTATTTATACACACAAACACACACATTACTCTTCTAATTTTCATGAAAATCTTTATTTGCTGAAGTACTTTTTTTAAACAACAGCATGGCTTCCTATTGCTAACCTCTCAACCAAAAAGTTAAATCTGCATTTGTGGTTTTGTTTTAGTCAGGGAAACTAGAGCAAAATGGATTTATTCCAAGGGCAACGACACAATGGCTGTAGCCTTCTTTGAGATTATAAGTGGTCAGTTATACAACATCATAACTTCATGAGAATTGTCACATTTCCTTTGCAGGGGATTTATTTTAAAGCTGGATAATCCGAGGCAAGGAAATGTGAAATTACATTACAGAGTGATCAAGTGATTATTCAAGACAAAAATGGAGCCAATAAATTCTATGTTCAGAATATGCCCACCTAACATTTCTTTTACTCTCTGCATTTATTTTGCTTGCTAACCTGAGTTGAAATAACTTCTATTACTCACTCAAGCATCGTTGTCATCATCGTCGTCGTCATCATCAACATTTAATGTCTGTTTTCCATGCTGGCATGGGTTGGACAGCTCCATAGGAACTGGCATGACAAGGGGCCACACCGGGTTCCATAGTCTGTTTTGACTTGGTTTCTATGGCCGGATACCCATCCTAATGCCAACCACTCCACAGAGTGTACTAGGTTCTATTTATGTGGCACCATCACCAGTGCCTTTTATGTGGCACCAGCACCCACACCAATGTATTTTATATGGCACCTTAGCTTTAGGATCTCAATTCTGTTGTGAAGAGTGGGTCTTCTTGAGTACAGTAATACAGCACATATGTCAGAAATATGAATGGTATCTAGTGTCTGTGATATTCACTAAAGTAGGTAGACAGAGAGGGATAACAAATTCCTCAGGGTACAATATGATCTTGCCATCTGAAATATCTTTAACTCTGTCACACTGTGTTGTCATTATAGCGGGAAAAGTTTAAATGTCATCTCTGCTGGATTATCATTTATGTAAAAAAAGAAGATAAAATACTAAAATTAGTCAACCGATCGCAGCCTTATAGTCATGTGTGTTTATTGTTAAGTGTGACTCATTGTTAATAGTTGCCCCCATAGCTGTTGCTTAAGTTTGTTTTAAATCAGGAAAAAAAAAAAAAAAATTGCAAAGAAATTAGTGTGTGATGAACCCAGCACTTTGTCTTGTAAATGAGAAACGCCTAGATTATTTGTAGCTGAGGAAATTGTTGCTGATATCTATTCTTTACACGAGGAGTTTACACTTATGCTAGCAATGAGAGCAATTCAGACAATCAAACTAGTGAAAATGATGAGGAAAGTAGTGGTGCAAGTGAACAAGTACGCTAGATGAGAGAAGGGCCTATCATTGTTATTCTCCGGAACATTTTTTTGGGATTCTGTCCATTAGTGTGCCTTACAGATATGGTAGTTGAGAGAAAGACTTATTATTGTTATTCACCTGAATTCTTTTGTGATTCTGTCCATTAGTTGCCTAATGAATGATAGTTAAGAGAAAGGCCTATTAATGTTATTCTCCTGAATTTTTTTGTGATTTTGTCCATTAGTAAGCCTGACGAATATGGTAGTTGAGAGAAAGACCTATTATTATTATTCTCCTGAATTTTTTTCTGACTCTGTCCATTACTTTGCCTGCAATCATTACTCTTGAACTGTATATGCAACTATTTTTTTTTCGAGCTCAGAATCTCAGATGGAGGGTAAAGTTAGCCATAGGTGCCCAGAGGGTTAATAGCCTATAATGTCGTGACAAGTCAGCCATGGTGGTTGACTCATTTTATTCCTCCTTATGTAAACACACATAAGCAAACATTGAAGGAAGAACCTAACAATGGAAACTCTAAATGGTTGTTAGAATTTGAAGAAATGAAAGCCAAATCTTTTGCCATTTATCTTTTTCTTGTTTCAGTCATTAGACTGTGGCCATGCTGGGGCACCACTTTGAAGAATTTTTAGCTGAATAAATTGATCCTAGAGATTATTTTTTCTTTTTTTAAGCTTAGTACTTATTCAATTGGTCTCCTTTGCTGAACTGCTAAGTCACAAGGACATAAATATACCAGCACCGGTTATCAAACAGTAGAGGGGGTCAAGCACAGACATAAAACACACTCTCACACACACTTTCTCTCTCTCTCTCTCACACACACATGCACATGCATGGCAAGGCGTATGGCCTAGTGATTACGCTGTTCCAGTCATAATTGCTAGATTGTGGGTTCGATTCCCTGGGTGGGCAGTGTGTTGTAATCTTGAGCAAAGCACTTCATCTCATGTTGCTCTAGTCCACACCTTCAATCAGTGGGGAATGTTGACCCACTCGCCTAGCCAGCAGGGTGGTGTCATTTGAAGACTAAAACAATGCAAAAGCGCATTGTGACCAGTGATGTGTAATAACATCTGATAGCCTGGCTGGTCACATGATCATGTGATATACATACATACATACATACATACATATATATATATTTATATAAATATATATATATATATATATATATATATATATACAGACTTGTTTATATATAGACAGACTTCTTTCAGTTTCCTTTTACTAAATCTACTCACAAGGCTCTGGTTGGCCTAAGATTACAGTAGAAGACACTTTCTCAAGGTGCCATGCATTGAACAGAACCTGGAACTATGTGATTGCAAAGCAAGCTTGTTACCACATAGCCATGCCTGCACCCGGCCGTCTTAAAACAGAGAGGACATATTGCTTAATATAATTGTAGATACACAGAGTCTGAAAAACTTATTAGATGTTTATACCTGGAACCCCTTTTATTATAAGTTTATTGAATGAAGGCCCCACACATACACACACTCAGTACTATGCATACACTACGTTTATCAGCTTAATATAAGTCTGTGCGAAGTATGAGTATGTATATTTGTTAATGTCATAAAGTCACCAATCTAGATGAGAAGAAATACAAACGAACAGTTCAATTCAACACTATTGTTTTACTTAGCGCTCATTTAGCTGTGCTGCTCTTTTGCAGAGCAAAAAAGTCACTGATGAAAATTCGAACGCAGAGAGTAAACACACCCATGTAGATATCCAAAATACACTTCGTCCTACTCACTACTGACTAACACCGATACTGGAACACGTACAGATATTGAATGTTTTCTAGAAGGAAAAAAAAAAAAAAATCTTATTGTGGGAGTGGTTGATAAAGATTATTTGAGATCAGTGACGTAAATGACGTCAACCGTAACCAGACCAAACAGACAACAGGTTTGTTGTTGTTTTGTTTGCATAAAAGTTGCAATGAAAAATGAGAAAAACGAACAAAAAAAAATCTACAAAAAGCAAAACAAAAAAAGACAAGGAAAGAAAAAATGAAGCTGTATTACAAAGAAAAGACATCAAAACCAGTTTATCTAGAAGATATCTCATACAACTTCATTGTAAAAAAGAAAACTATATATATATATATATATATATATATATATATACATATATATACTTCAATATTATGTAAATTGATATCAAGATAAGAAAAAAAAAATTGATTTTTGTCTTTTCTACTATAAGAAATATTGATTTATTACATAGGCACAGGACTTTAAATTTAGAGAATAGAAAGTGTGAGATACGATTATGTGACATTAATGCTTTTCTAACAGCCATTAATAGTTAAACGAAATGAAAGGATGAAGCTATAATCAGAATTGAAGGTTGTGTAATGATCCAGGTTTGCCTCCACTTCACTCACTATTCCTCAATTTCCCAAATTATATATATATATATATATATATATATATATATATATATATATCATCATCATCATCATCATCATCGTTTAACGTCTGCTTTCCATGCTAGCATGGGTTGGACGATTTGACTGAAGACTGGTGAAACTGGATGGCAACACCAGGCTCCAGCCTAATTTGGCAGAGTTTCTACAGCTGGATGCCCTTCCTAACGCCAACCACTCAGAGAGTTATATACATATATATATATATATATATATATATATATACATATATATATATATAAAGCCCCACCTCCTCTCCATGCCACTGATGTTATCCAAGCTAAAGGCAAAGGCTGATGCACCTTGGCACCAGTGATGTCACAACTCATTTCTACAACTGAGTGAACTGGAGTAGCATGAAATAAAGTGTCTTGCTCAAGAGAACAGCACACAGCTTGGTCTGGGAATTGAATTCACCACCTCATGATTGTGAGCCCAATGCTCTAACCACTGAGCCATGTACTGTCTCTGTCTCTCTCTGTCCCTCTCTCTCTCTCTCTCTCTCTCACACACACACACACACAAATACATAAACATGAACATTTGTATTCGTATCAAACACTACAATATTGGTTATACTTGACAGAAACTTTCTTGATAAACATATCCAATAACACCTGCCTTGAATATTATAAGTTTAGAAACAATTATTATAACTGACTCTATTCCTCCCACTGAATTTCTGGCCATGTGCATTATTATTATTATCATCATCATCATCATCATCGCTATTGTCATCCTCCTCCTCCTCCTCATCAGCAGTGGCATTATCTCTCAGAAGTTAAGATATTGAGCCACATTCCTGATTATGAATTGTCCAAGTTGGAGTTCAATTAGAGCTTGCAAATGAGATGTGTCAACTCACCGATAGGAATACAACATACATGATATAAATGCATACCTCACATACAGACACACACACTCAACACACGTGTGTGTGCGTTGTGTGTTTTAGTGATGTATATAACATAAACAGCTGGTTCTGATTTGTTAATCAATGGGTGAATATCTTTAGATGTTATTCTTAGTATTGTTCTTCACTAATGACTGGGTATGTGGATTCACTTTTGTGCAACATTCTTGGCAATAAATCCTACAAGTTTTTTTGTTTAATTCCTCTCAGCCTTTGTAGGATAAACTAATTCTTGTGTGTGTGTGTGTGTGTGTGTGTGTGTGTGTGTGTGTTCTGGGATACAGAGATATGAAGAGGAGGAGTCAAGCATTTCAGTCGAGTAGAGTGTCTTTTTATCTTTCTGTAAATTTGAAATACAGTAAAAAAAAAAAAAAATAGTGAAAAAATAGCGAACATCACAAGGTATGCATGTAACACTTATTAGTGGTGGTCATCAATCTATTTGATTTTGGAACACAATGAAAATCTACTAAACGTAACTGGTACACCTTATATCATCATCATCGTCATCATCATCATCGCCATCATCTTCATTTAACGTCTGTCGGCATGGGTTGAATGGTTTGACAGAAACTGACCAGGTAGAAGACTACATCAGACCTCTCTGTTTGTTTTGGCAGGGTTTTTACAGTTGGATGCCCTTCCCGACATCAACCATTTTGTAGAGTGGACTCGGTGCTTTTTACATGACACCAGCACAGGCAAGGTCAGTTTTGGCATGGTTTTTACAGCTGGATGCTCTTTCATTTGCCAACCACTTTACAGAGTGGACCGGACACTTTTTACATGGCACCAGCACTGGCAGGGTCACCAATTAACTTGCAAGACCAGGGGAGGGGGCATTAGAGGAGGTGATCTTGTTTCAGATGGTGAAAGGTTTAGAGTGTGACAGAGAGCTAGAGAGGCAGAAACAGGTGATTTGCTATAGAGGAGGTACATAGTTACCCAGCCAAGAGAGAAGGTATTTTGTATAGAAAGTTAAAATAATTGGTATGCTTTGTATGTTTCATGGATGCTGTAGTTTAACTCTTCAGCATTAAGATTATTCTGTCCAATGTAATGTTTATTTATTCACTGTTTTGAGTTTAGCACCTCCCATGCTTCGTCCAACCCATGCTAGCATGGAAAGCGGACGTTAAACGATGATGATGATGATGATGATGATGATGTATATTTCGATGATGTGATTGCTTATTTTAAGAAATGACACAGGATAAGTGTGAGAGGCTGGATTTGGCCAGTTAAAGCATAAAACAGGTTGAGTATTTGGGCCTGATATGGCCAGTTTAAATGCTAAAGAGTTATGATAACCTTTACTTTAAGATCTAAGGAACTCAAAAACTTCAGCTATTGTTTTGTTGGCATTATGAAAATGAGAATGATTACAGAGATAGTGTGAGCCTGTTAGTTTTCATAAAATGTATGGAGTTAGATATTCATAAAAGAAAAAAAAAAGAGGGGTAAAATAATAAAAATAAGAAATATATGATTTTTTTCTTTGTGTATAATCTAAAGGAAAACTTTTTTTTTCTCGCTGTCAAGGTGATGTGTTTATGAGGTGGCTGCATGATGCTTTTTAAACAAATAGCAGTGTGATTATGGCAGTCATATGTAGTTGGTTTGAATGTTAAAGGGTTAAGCAAACAGAAATCTATTGAGAGACAGAAAGAAAGAGACAGAGAGAGAAAGAGAGAAAGAAAGAAAGAGAGCGAGATCATAAAAATAAAATGAAATATCAAGGAAAAGAAATGAGAGAGAGAGATGAAATGAAAGACAACGATCAATAAATACTGCAAAAACACTAACACTTTAAGCTTGAAAAAGATGTCCACAAGGTTAAGGCTGAATATCAGCTTTAATTGTGAACATAAACCTGAATTTTGGCTCTAATGATATTGACATTTACATATATATCAGATTAGTATTTTTAGTTTATATTACTCCATTTCCTGAATATGCTTTCAATTTTTCTTGAACTAAAAACTTGCATGTCTAAAGCGCTAATGAAAATGCTTATGATTTCTTTAAACCTTTAGCATTTAATCCAGCCATATCTGATCCCAATATTCTACCCCTTTTATGTTTAAATTGACCAGATCGAGCCTCTAACACCAAACCTACAGTGTCATTCTAAAAATATACAAACTCACCATTGAAATCTTGAAGCTACAAAGTAATAGATGATAAATTCAAAACAATGTGAATAAAAAGGCGATTCATTTGACAAAGAAACCTGAATGCTGAAGAGTTAAGATCTTGTTCTGTTTTAGAATCATAGAGGATGCTGAAAACCAGGCTGAAAAAAGTACTTGATGATGACAAAAATCAAAAAAACAGCAAATCAACATTAAATCATATTTCTATAAAATATGCATTAATTGTATTTTTGATTTAGTTTTAATTTTCTCTAAAATGTGATCATTTACAAACACAAACATAGATAGTCCACAGGTGTATACATCCAGGTATATTACAATCACATATATATACACATACTGTGTTTCCCTGAAAATAAGACCTCATCCTTTTAATCCTTTCCAAGAAGTAACAAATTATAGAAAAGGAATATTCTAAATTCACTGAGAGTTAAAAGTATCATGTTCAGGTAAAAGGTGTATGACCCAGTGGTTAGAGCATTGGGCTCACAATCATGACACAGTGAGTTCAATTCCTGGACCAGTCTGTATGTTCTGTTCTTGAGCAAAACACTTCATTTCATGAATTGTGACAGCTCTGGTGCCAAGCTGTATTAGCCTTTGCCTTTCCCTTGGATAACACTGGTGGCATGGAGAGGGGAGGCTGGTATGCATGGGTAACTGCTGGTCTTCCATAAACAGCTTTTTTTGGACTTGTGCCTCAGAGGGTAACTTTATAGGTGCAATCCCATGGCCATTCATGACTGATGTGGGGGTTTTACTCTAGCGTATTTGACAACCAGCAAGGGAAACAATGTTTATTTTGACTAGTAAGAGGCCAATAACTGGAAAAGGAGAGGTGTAACAGATCAGATTGGTTTTGGTTTTGGTTTTGGTTGGATGAAAAAGAGAGGTCACCCCTACTGGGACTTGAATTTAGGACAATACAACATCCTGTCCAGCTTCTACTTCCCTGATCATCCCTACAGTTCTAAAAAGGTAAAAATGGTAAGTATTAATTTAATTTGGAAGTATAGTATGTATAAGTAGGTTGTGGTGAGATGATGATGATGATGATGATGGTCATGATGATGATGATGATGATGATGACAATGATAACGATGACAGCAATGAGGATGATGATGATGATGATGATAGCACTTGTTAATGTGATAAAGACAGTGTGCATGAAGGAAAGGATGGTGATGACTAGTGCTGACTGATGGATGGTCTTTTACTAATGAATGAAACACAGCATTGCAATTTTGAAAAGTGACGTGAAAAGACAGCAGATTGCAGCTGCTGTTTGCAGTGTTTGAAAGAGACAACGGTTAAGAACAATGCTGCACATTAACTAACAAGAGATGTGATCAATAGCAGATAAAGGATTAACTAATGAACTATGGTATTGTTAGTTAGATTATAAACAGTTAAAAATTAAAACAAACAAATAAAGCAGAAAAATAAATTAGCAAGGTGTGTGTGTGTATGTTTGTGTAAATGAGAGAGATGGATATTAATGATTTGTAAGCAACATAAAGTATCTTTGACCAGTTACGATATTTTATTAAACAGATTTTTAGTGATAGAAATTTTTTTTAATATTCATATACATACATTAATAAATTGCATTGATAAAACGAGACAGTATATGCATTTATTTCTGTTTGTGTGGACATATTTGTGTGTATGTGTGTATGTGTATATGTGTGTGTCTGTCTATCTATCTATATATCAATTTATTTGTCTATGGCTCTACACACACACACACACACACATTTGCACACTCCTAGATATGTTTGCATGTGTGTCTATTGAAATCACAATGTCACTGTTACAAGCTGTCTTAAGCATTCATATATTCATACTTCAAGTTTTCCTGCTGAGCTGATGACATGTATATCTTTAAATGCTAACAACAGCCAACAGTTTATTCCTATCTTTGGTAACTACAGCAACAGAAATGTCTTAACAGCAGTATTATCAGCAATAGATTCACTTTCCTTTTCATCAGCATTTTCAGGTTTGAAAAATAGAAAAGGCAGCTAAAGGAATAAAATTTGTTGAGATTCTCATCCAAAATCTTTCTAATTCTTTCACACAGTTTTAAACAACCATCTGATTGCCTTCTATAAGGAGACAGCAACTTGTTTAGACTTTCTCACACACACTGATATTCTGCAGAAGCAATTCTGCTTTTTAAACTAGAATTGCATACAAGCGGCATTCGGTTATTGTTTGCAGAACAGAATGCAAAAAAAAAAGTACTTGATGATGACAAAAATCCCCAAAACAGCAAATCAACATTAAATCATATTTCTATAAAATATGCATTAACTGTATTTTTGATTTGGTTTTAATTTTCTCTAAAATGTGATCATTTACAAACACAAACATAAATAGTCTGCAGATGTATACATACAGGTATATTACAATCACATATATATACCTTCCCCTAAAATAAGCCATAGTTGACAGGTATATTACAATCACATATATACACATACCGTGTTTCCCTGAAAATAAGACCTCATCAGAAAATAAGACCTCATCAGAAAATAAGATCTAGCATGATTTTTCAGAATGATTCTAATGTAAGACCTTCCCCTAAAATAAGCCATAGTTGAAAGGTATATTACAATCACATATATACACACACCGTGTTTCCCTGAAAATAAAACCTCGCCAGAAAATAAGACCTCATCAGAAAATAAGACCTAGCATGATTTTTCAGAATGATCATAATGTAAGCCCTTCTCTTAAAATAAGCCATAGTTGAGAGTAGCAGCAGACAAACGAAATAAGCAGCCTCTTTATACTCATTCAAACCACTTTTTTTGTGGTGTGTACATTGTTCAAAATGGAATCTGGCGAATCTATCTACAACAATTTGTCTACAACAATTCTTCTATGGATACAATTCATCTCCAACCACACACGCAAACACACATATAACATACAAAATCAATATATATATATATCTAATGGTAAATCTATTTAATAACAGAACCCTCTCACTCAAAACCCTGCATGCACCTATGAGG
>NC_142945.1:45746399-45763899 GCF_046866305.1 Octopus bimaculoides | reverse complement strand
CCACTGTTTTAAGAACTCAGTGAATTTAAACAACCAGTTCTATGATTTTATTTACAAGCCTCTTCAGATACACTTAAACATCCGCATTATATAACGTTGACCTTATAGTCTACTCCTTTCATATATAATCCACTTGTCATCACAATCTGTTCTGTTTTCTTCTATTTGAGACTTGATTTAGTTGATAATATGCATTCTAACTCACCTATGAACCAGCCAGGTTCTGTAGTTGGCCTCACTGAGAGTCAGCAAGAGGATGAACTTTGCAAGACCTGATTCCCAATGTGACAATGTACTGAATATGTCTCTAGTCAAGCAGAACAATTATATTTTATGAATCATGTTAGGCTTTATATTCTGTTTATGGTTAAATTTCTTGTTCCTGGTTACATAGGAAATCAACTGAAAGTGTTGTTTTGCCTCACATATTACTGTTAGAGGATCAAATAAATAAACTATTTAAGCTAATGGATTTTTTATTGTCTACATAATTGGAGAAAGAAAAGAAGAATTATTTTTATTATTTGCCATTTTATAATTAATTCAATGAGTTTATTAATAACCTTTAACAAAATATTTAGTTAACACCCAGTTAGCCATGAAATACATCTAAATCTCCTATACTTATAATCCATTATTAATTGTTTGTTTGTGTGTGTGTGTGATCAAAAACATTCCAAGGGTGACCTTTCAGACTTAGGCTAGAACTACATTATCCATCACACCATTTTTTCTTATAATAGTAGGGTGTAAGTTGAAGATTTTGGCTGCTATTTTTAGTAAATTAAATGATCTTGTCGTAGCTCTTCCAATGGCTCAACTCTTTAGCTGTTTAAATGGCTATTGTCATAGATTGTTGAAATACACAGTGTTGTAATTCAACAGGAGATAACAATGTCATACACTCTTGTTTCTTACCACTTCTACCCCTCTGGGTAAACCAACCCCACCTTGGGAGAAAAACATAAGATTAGCAAAACAAAAGATATCTCTGGACATAACTTGCAAAAGAAAGACAGAAAAATATCTAATTTTAGTATATGTACTGGCAAAGCAAAAAGAGAAAACAATCAAACATATAAAGAAAATGACTGATGTAGAGAATATTTTTACAAATGTTATTTTGGTATATTTCTCTTGAGGAAAGAAAATGGGAAAATGAGAAAAAACAAACAAACAAAAAAACACCCAATACACACATACACATATACATATATACAGCGTGACAGAGTGTGGTGGGGGAGAGAGAGAGAGTTGAACCTGCACGAATAAGATCATTAAATAACAAACAAAATGTAGAGTAAGATAATTATTGGAAACTGGATCAAATTGCAAGACTAAAAACTAAATATTCAGACTGAAATAATTATTGGGAAATTCAAGAAATTTCAGATACCAGTTCTTCTGCCAATCTTTGACAATCAATGGGTGTCTAAGCTAAGAAAGAAGATAGGAATTAAATTATAAAACACCAATGAATTACTTTGTATTGAACATATATACAAATACAATTCTTTACCAGTGCAGTACACATTCTGTACTTTTATTAAGGGATTTTGTTGGGTTATTTTTACACATATTATTTTGTTTGTTTTTGTTTTTTTTTTAAACGACACAGATGCATAAAGCAAAAATGGCTTATTGTGATGAATAATGGTGAATAAAGAAGTTAATTAACTATAAAAATGAAATCAATATTTGAAACTACATAGTTTAAAAGCATGCACAACACGCATGGAAGGACACACACACACATACATCCTTGTCATCATTCACGTGCTAAATTATCAATATTTCATGATGGATATTTGTTATAATCAACCAATCAATCATCTGATTTCATTCATATCTTCTTCAATGTTGGCTTTGTTAAAAATAAATGTAATGAGATTAATCACATTTTTAAAGTACCTTATTTATTTATTCATTCATTTTATTATTATTATTATTATTATTATTATTATTATTATTATTATTATTACTACTACTATTTCTTTTTCCTGTGAAACTAAATTCGTTGTGATAAACTAATATCCTAGGAAGTACTTGAGTAGCAAGTTTGGTACACATACACATACGCACGTGTTCACACTTATATGCACATTTCATCATAAAACTGCACCAAAATGTAAAATAGGTGTGGAATATCAATATTGTTTCATGTTAATGAATATTTCTACCCAGATTCACAAATTTAAAAGCCATTATGTTCAGATCCTTTCCATAAAGCCAACTTCAGCTCTATTGTTAGACAAAACTAGTAACAAGGAATAAGAAATCAATAAACAACCGGAACCTAAAGCTTTAAGAGAACAACAAATAATACTGTTTTAATAGGCAAACGGCAATGTTTTCTTACGTAAATCAGAGATGAGAGATATAGCTAACATTTGATTTCTTAATTATCTTTTACCATTCACTTGTTTCAGGCATTAGACTGTGGCCATTCTGGGGCACCGCCTCGAAGAATTTTTACATGGCACCTTGGTTTTAGGATCTAAATTCTGTTATCGTGGGTGGGTCTTCTTGGTCAACAGTGTAATAAGAATCAGCATGAATGGATTCTTTACTGCTGTCTTACTTGTCTGAGTTCAAATCCTGTCACAGCTACTGCAAATATGTACCAGTAACGTAATGGTAATTGATTAATGAATCAGCAAAACTGTTTCTTCAACCAAAACTGATCAACATGTCATAGAGCCACTTCTCTAACATCCACTACAAATACATGTTACAGAATGAATATCCCACAATATTACTCCTTTATAAGGTGGCAAGCTGTCAGAAACGTTAGCACACTGGGCGGAATGCTTAGTGGTATTTCGTCTGCCTTTATGTTCTGATATCTTGTGATATTAATAATAATAATAATAATAATAATTAAATCTGGTTTTATTGGCCACAAGGGCTAATATAAATTAAAAACATGTAAGGACAACAACAACAGCAAGAACTCAATAAGTAATCAGTTTTAAACAACAGAATTTGAGCGTTTGTTTTGTTTTGTTTTCTGAATAAATATATCTTACCAAACATTGGCACTCGTATTTTTTTGTAGAAGAACAGAAATTTTACTGAACCACAAATTTTGATTAGAAGTCATCCTTTTGAACAGTCTTTGAATGGCGCTTTTGTTTCTATCAATTAGTAAGCTTAATGAGTTAGTACTGCTCTCATTCTGCCAAGTCTATAATGCCTTTCATGATTTTGTGTTTCAATGAAATAAGCATCAAACAAGCACAAAAATTGATTTGATGAAAAAATTATGGCTTTGATTGCAGAAGAAGCTATCTACAATTATTCACAAAATTCCTATAGCCACCACATTAATAACCATGTTTGCCAATTGTTATATTGTACATATGTTGTTTTAACAGAAATGAAATCAAAAAGAAATTTTGAAAGAGCATTAATGTTTAAAGATCTAAAAAAAATGGTATTGGGTCATGTACAAAAAATTATGTTAATACTTTGTTATATTTTGCTGTAAGGGTTACAGTATAGAGCTGAGATAGGGAACTTTTTCTGCTATTTTAATATCAGCTTTGGTCCATCTAATGTTGACTAAATAAAGCCAAAGTATTCAGGGACAAATCTTAATGAAACTATAATAAAATGAAAGAAACAGAAAATACTCATAGCTGATCTGAATGGCAGGAATACCTAGGTAAGTGAAAAATAAAAGAAACCAATCAGATTAGATGGTGTGGTATTGAAAAAGATCATGTTCCACAAATATATGAGTTTTTCGTAGATACACAAATGTTACTGTTGCCCATTAGAACTTGGGCCCACTTTGTACAGCACTTGTGTAGATAGGACTATGTTACAAATAACCTGAGTCTGTGTGAACTCCAATGTCTCTGAAGACTAGAAGAATTTTGATTTTGATGTTTAAAAAACATAGACAAAGGTAGAAATACAGAAGGAGAAATAATGAAAGAGAAATTGTTTTAAAATAACCCATGATTTCAGATGAAATTTCTTGTTAAACAAGTATGACAAACAAATTCACCATGTTATACTCTTTTGCTCTTTACCAGTTTCAGCTTCAGAACTACAACCATGCTGGGGCACCACCATTAAATGAAGAGAAAAAAATATGAATAAAAAAAAAATAAGAAGAAATGAAAGAAAACAATGAATAAAAAAAATTATTTTGAAAATAGTAAAACTTCTGAATCATTTAACTTTAGAAGTTATATAAAAAAAAAGAAAATCTACAAATAATTGAAATTCAAAACAATTCTGCTTATCGTTTCTTCATGTTTTAACAGAGTTATTTCTGTAAGATTACTACTTTGGAGTTTGTTATACACCAGAGTTCATCATTTTTATTAGCCTCCAGCAAACTTTGTTACAGTTGTAAAGGTTACTCATCTGTAAGAGATTAAAATAACTGCAAAACCACTAAGCTGATCACAGAACTGAACGGCCGAACAAATGAACAAACACACACACACACACATTTATTTACCCGCAACAGTTGATTGAAGTTGTTGTACACCTCAAGGTCGGCGGAAATATATCTGTCAGGATTGGTATGTAATTGTTTGCACAATTCACTTAACATCTCAGCAACGATATTTTTTTTGCCTGTTTCCCTGATTAACTGTAATTTCAGATAATTTTTAAGCTGCTTCTGGGGGGGTAATTAAGTGAAATAGAAAAATCATGGATTTTTTTTTTTTTTGGGAAGCTCTTTAGATTATTAAAAAAAAAATTCTAAATGGTTAGTTTTATATTTTGTTTTATGTCTATTTTTATTTTATGAGATGGCCCAGAGCTTGCAGAATTTCTGAGGTGCTGTTATTAGAATAAATACATTCATCACTAGAGCTTTACAGTTGTTGACAATAAGAGCCTCTAGTTTAAAAGGAAAAAAAAAAACTCCAAGCAAAACAGCATGGAATGCAGAGTAGTCAGAAAGACCAGACCATCATATCTACATAAACACACATACAAATCGATATATATCTATGCATGTGTATGTGTTTGTATATATATATATTTATATATCAAATGTTGCTAAAGAACTAACGAAAATCTCTACATGATGGCTCACTTTGCAACATATAGTAGCTATATTTTCATCAAACTTCACTGTGCAATCTTAAAAATTGTTTGAATATAATGATTAAAATAGTCCTGGATTATATATGTCAGGTGTGATGAAAGGTCGGGCGTGGCTTGATGGAGTTTCATTCCTGAAAACCATGGCAACTGAACATCAAGGGACCATGCACACTAAGAGGAGATTACACAAAGTATTTACTGTCGAATCTGGACCAGGACAGAATATGGATATATCCAAGTAAAAGCAGGCAGAGATCTATGTGAAAGCACTGGCCCTCATAGGCAAGTTGACACATCTCTAAGCCATGGAAAATAACAACAGTGATGATATCTAAATTTAAGGGGGTGGGGTGGGGGAAATACAAACAATATCATCATCATCATCATCATCATCCACATCATGTTATTTCTGTTATTTTCATGCTTGTATGTGTGGGGTGGGTCTTTTCCTAGGACATGTTCTCACCACAATTTTATAGAAATCAGCCTTCACTTCTTCTTCCTCTTCAAGTGAAGAATATTTTCAGTGGATTGTATTATCTGAATGTACCAATATCAGTTTCTGACATAATGATCTTCATAATTTGACAAATCTTATTTCCATGGAAAGACATAATCCTTCCTGATTTAAAAGGATTTACACAGCTCGTTTAATGCATTATATTATAAGGAGGAGAGATAAAACTTTCTCTGGATGGTCTTCCAGTTTATTGTATGTAGGTTTTACCGTGAGAGTTCTTCAAGAAAAAAATAACTGTATACATGATGTGCTTTGTTGATAAGCACAATGCATAGAACCATCTGCTTCTCATTTATCTGTTTGCTATCCTCAAACCTCAAGCATCTATGTTCTAGGTACAGGAAAATGGTTGAAAGAAATTGCTACCTTCTTGTTCAGTATTGAAGAAAACCGTCTAAAATACATGACTCATTTAATATAAATCTACCTTTACTGATATGTTCATATTGAAATTAAAATCTGAAGAAAAATCTTGTTATTACATGAATGTTATAATTTATGCACACACACACTCTACACATGCACAAGCTGATGCATACATCATGCACACATTCACACACACATATGTACATGCACACACACACAGGTATAGATGTTGCTTGGCACCACCAGAGGGAGTGATAGTATCGGAAGTTGATGAAACCATTGTGATCTCCTGCTGGCATCTGATATAAAAGAATGTCATTCAGTGCCCATTGCATTTCAAGTATGGCTTCATATTCAATGTGAGAATTAATAATTATAGTAACATTTTGAATGAAAGTGAACTTGCTTTTAAAAGGTGCAAATTTTATTTCAATTTACAGAGGCAGAAATCTAAGGAGCATAAAAAAAAAAAAAAATTTTTTTTCTTCTTTTTCTTAGGAAATTTAAAACTTTGAATAAAAATATATTTCTGAAAATCTTTACTAGTATATTTTGTGTTCAGATGAATATTAAAAAGTTGTAAGCAATTTATGATTAATGACTGAACGAACAACTTTGATTTTTTTTTTTTTTCTCACCTCAAATAAAAATCAGGAAACAGAAGAGACAATGCAGGGTGAATGCAGAAAAGTGAAAATAAATACATAAACGGCATTTACCTTCAAACACAAACATTTGCATGGTAGCTTAAGTTATGTTAGCTTATAAATCATGAATGAAATTAGTTTTAATATCCAGAGTAGAAATACTTAAAATATGGATTGAATGACAGGTTAGGTGTTGTTGAAATAAAGATTAAATAGAAATCAATTAGATTAACTGATAGCCATTTCATTTAGATGAAAAAAAAAAAAAAGTAAGTATTATATGTGATACAGTTGTAACAAGATAACATGTACTGAGCAAAAAAAGGTTGATAATTGTGTTGTTTATAAGGTACATATATTGAGAGGGAGGGGGGAGAGAGAGAGGGGGGGAGGGGGAGGGGGGGAGAGTTGAGAGAGGATGGGAACTAGAGAATTAAGTTTATGAACAGATTATTATTATTATGAATGGAAAAATATGTACACACACACACACGCATACACACGCACTAAACAACACACCATACATACACACATGCACATAATTTGATTCAATTATTCCACTGCTAATGTGTGCAAAAATAAAGTTTAAAGAAACGAAAACTATAGCATCACTAACTGTTAATATATGTTAATTTATGAAAGCATAAGAGTTTATGGTATGTGCAAGAAACAAACAACAATAATATGTATATATATATATATACTTTATTAAAAGCAGCAGAAATATCACAAAAACTATTACCCAGAGTTTCACGTTCCCATTCGTTGGACAGTTTTGCTACATCTTCTGTGATATTTATGCTGCTTTTAATAAAGCATATTATTCTACCTCTGGTATTTGAGTACTTTTTTCTCCACCTTGTTTCACATTTATGTGCTTACTCTGGTATATATATATATATATATATATATATATATATATATATATATATATATATATTATCATCATCATCATCATCGTTTAACATCCGCTTTCCATGCTAGCATGGGTTGGACGATTTGACTGAGGACTGGTGGAACCCAAAGTCTACACCAGGCTCCAATCTGATTTGGCAGAGTTTCTACAGCTGGATGCCCTTCCTAACGCCAACCATTCCGAGAGTATATATATATATATATATATGTATATATATATATATATATATATATATATATATATATATATAGTTAAAAAAAACAATAACAAAAAAACAAAAAAACAACAAAGTGAGGACGTGATATGGATAGTATTATTGGACGCTCAGGAAAGGAAAGAGAGAGTGTATGACGTTTCGGGCGTAGCCCTTCGTCGGAAAGATGGAAAGTTCGGAGAATGGAAGAACGGAGAAAGAGGAAAATGGTACCGATGCCCACGAGGTTATATATACATACACACACACATGTTTAGAATTTGAATGAGGCAGTAATTCCCACAGAGTTAAATAACAAATTTCAATTGCAGTATTCATAAAACAAGGTTGAATTAAGCATATTGTAGATGTATGCGAAATGTAAATTCTTGAAATAAAGCTCATTTATGTGATAGATGAATGCTGTGAATGAAAAATGTTGTTCAGACAGAAGAAAGGAAATTAACATATGTGATGAAATAACCCAACGATATTAAGAAGATAAAGCAAAGCTATGTCTTATTCAAGATGCCTTAGATTAAGAGAAACAGAAATAAGAATAGGCAATAACTGATCCTGCTGGTTTCTGCTATGACTGAGATCTGTCAAAGAAGAGAGACCAGACTAACCTGGGTTCTGTGTATATTGTTGTTGTTGTTGGCACTCTGTCGCTTACGACGTCGAGGGTTCCAGTTGATCCGATCAATGGAACAGCCTGCTCGTGAAATTAACATGCAAGTGGCTGAGCACTCCACAGACACGTGTACCCTTAACATAGTTCTCGGGGATATTCAGCGTGACACAGAGTGTGACAAGGCTGACACAACAGAAACAAGAAGTAAGAGTGAGAGAAAGTTGTGGTGAAAGAGTACAGCAGGGTTCGCCATCCCCTGCCAGAGCCTCGTGGAGCTTTAGGTGTTTTCGCTCAATAAACACTCACAACGCCCGGTCTGGGAATCGAAACCACGATTCTATGACCGCGAGTCCGCTACCCTAACCACTGGGCCATTGCGCCTCCACTTTCTGTGTATATAGCCTGTACATAAATGAGAAGTACTGTTTCCAGTGAAAAATGATGATTGACTAAATTTGAACCTGGTTGTGTGAGAGTGGCTACTAATCATTAATTTGTGCACCACACAGATAATTATAAATATACTTGCACATATGCATACATATGTTTATTGTAAAGATATATAAAAGCCAGCATGGTGACCAAATTATATTTGGGCGTATTGAATATAGACAGCTATCACAATGGAGTTTAAATGTTTTGACAGTTTTATTACTCTTAGTAGTAGATCAATATTCTCTTAATGTTACACTAGAAGCTAAGGCAGTGAGTTGGCAGAACCATTAGCATGCTGGGAAAAATGCTTAGCAGCCTTTTGTCTGTGTTTATGTTCTGAGTTCAAATGCTGCCGAGGTTGACTTTAACTTTCACCCTTTCGGGGGTCAATAAGATGAGTACCAGTTGAACACTGGAGGTTGATCTAATCAACTTAGCTTCTTCCCTGAATTGCTGGCCTTGTGCAAAAATTTGAAATCGGAATTATACCAGAAGCTGATGAGAAATAAAAATATTTCATGGGAGAGCCAGGAAAAACAGGCCAAAGAATCTGAATTGAGAAACATTTCCTCTCTACTTTCTCATAGCAAATAAATGCAATCCCTATATTTTATGTAGTCAATAATATGTTCCTCAATTTTCTTGATGTCAAGGGCTAAATCATACTTAAAACACAATATGGTGTCTAACTATCATCTCAATGTCTGCCATTGTAGATTTAGCATTAGAAATTTTGTGAACTCCACTGACATCATCTGACTTGGTCATAAGGTAAAATAAATAACTAAAAAAAAAAGACCTAATGATAAATTTTCGATACCAACTGCCTATCAGTTGAATGGCCTTCTTTTGGATGTTGGTGCCTGTAGCAGTGGTGTCATTCCATAAAAGATAGTAGCACTCTAATGAGGTTTTGACTGAAGTATATGCTGGCCCTAAAAGGTTTGCTGATGAAGAAACATGGTTTGGTAGGAGAGGAAATTAAAAATAAGATTTTTCCTTTATGTTGTTATATTGTAACTAGCTGTTTATATTAATTTGAATGTGTGTGTGTGTGTGTGTGTACTGACAGAGAAAGAAGGAGGGAGAAAGAAACAGACAAATAGACCAAGTGTTGATTACAGGGTCCAAACCGAAAGAAAGAATTGAAATGTCACTATTGCAATCATTGTTAATCTGACAAATGTAATTAAAGTTGTCATTAATACTGACAACAGAGCAATGTAATTTATATTTTATCATTTCAGACTAACAAGGCCAACACTTCTGTGTAGAGCTGAGATATCAGGGCTGAACATGATGTATGATGTTCTGTGCATGTATGATATAACAGAAAGTAGATTCTTGGTAAGCTGAGTCTGCACACAAACACCGATTCTTAGTTTATAATACTTTCGCTTTACTTCACTTGTTAATACTCTTTGGCAATGAATGTCATGACAACTTGCATTTTCTCCTTCCAAAGAAATCTTAATCCCTAATCCTCGTGGGGAAAACTAAAGGTAATTATTCTCAGTGAACATTATAAAAGAAACAAAAGCAAATAAATTATACCATTGCAGTCTACAGAAGTAAATGTGGTTCTATGAAGTGTATTTTACCTATTTTGGATGTGATTGCTTTTACGGAAATGGCACAACTAAAAGTTGATTAAGACTTGTGGATCTAAGAAGTTTGCTTCTCATCCACATGGTTCCAGGTTCAGTATCAGTGTGTGGCACCTTGGGCAAAAGTCTTCTACTATAGCCTTGGGCCGACCAAAGCATTGTGAGAGGATGTGATAGATGGAAACTGAAAGAATCCTGTCATGTGTGTGTGTGTGTGTGTATATATATATATATATATTTTAAAGACCTAAAGAGGTCTCAGGCTAGCAGTGTTTGGGGTCTGCAGATACATCATAAGGTTAAATAAACCCCCTATGAGTGAGAAACCCAGGGTATCCCCATAAACCAGCTTACCCCACTATAATATTAACTGCTCTACATCTTAGAGTGTGCTTCTCTTCCGGATTTATGTATTTCTACAAACAACCCTAAATAAATATATATATATATATATATACACACACACTCACAGACACATACATACAAAAATACACACAGATATATAGATATATATGGGTGGGGTGTGTCTTTGTGTCTAAGTTTGTCTCCCACCATTGCTTGACAACTAGTGTCGGTATGATTATACCCCTGTAACTTAGTGGTTTGGCAAAAGAGACTGACAGAATAAGCACCAGGCTTAAGAAGAAAAAAAAAGTACTGGAATGAATTTGTTCAAATAAAATACTTGAAGGCATTGCTCCAGGATGGCCTGAATATGATAACTGAAACTAGATAAAAGATATCAATATTGTTTTATGTTTTCAATGTGAAAACTTAAAGCGTTCATTTTTGTGACCCCTTTAGACATGATGAAGATGAATAAATGATTCTACTATTAGGAGTCATGTTACTGAAGGGCTGTTTCTATGTCCCTTTGCAGCATTCCTTGCAATAGCATTTGTTCTTTGTTCTTTTATTTGTTTCAGTCATTTGACTGCGGCCATGCTGGAGCACGGCCTCTAGTTGAACAAATCGACCCCAGGACTTATTCTTTGTAAGCCTAGTACTTATTCAATCAGTCTCTTTTGCTAAACCGCTAAGTTACGGGGACCTAAACACACCAGCATCGGTTGTCAAGCCACTAAGTTACGGGGATGTGAAGACACATTGGTTGTCAAGTGATGGTGGGGGGACAATCACACACACACACACACACATATATATATATATATATATATATATACACGATGGGCTTCTTTCAGTTTCCATCTACCAAATCTACTCACAAAGCTTTGGTCAGCCTGAGGCTATAGTAGAAGACACTTGCCCAAGGTGCCATGCAGTGGGACTGAACTCAGAACCGTGTGGTTGGTAATCAAGCTACTTACCACACAGCCACTCTTGAGACAAATATATTTTGTATTTATTCTCTTATTCTTTTACTTGTTTCAGTTGATTCACTGTGGCCATGCTGGAGCACTACCTTGATGGGTTTAAGTGAAACAATCAACCCCAGGACTTTTTTTAAAGAGTAGTATTTATTCTATTGGACGCTTTGCCAGACTACTAAGTGATGGGGACATAAACACCAACACCGGTCGTCAAGTAGTAATGGGGGAACAAATGCAGACACAAAGATATACATATATATATATATATATATATATATATATATATATATATGTATATACGACGGGCTTCTTTCAGTTTCCATATACCTAATCCACTCACAAGGCTTTGGTCAGCCCAAGGCTGTGGTAGAAGACACTTGTCCAAGGTGCTACACAGAGGGACTGAACTTGGAATCATGTGGTTGGGAAGCAAGCTTCTTACCACACAGCCACGCCTGTACCTACATAGGTACAATTTCAAATAATCTTTTTTAAAGTCATATTGTCTCACTGTTTTTCAATCCTGGTAAGATATATTTCGATCTTCATAAATGTTTAGAATAAAGAGTTGCTTTTATTAATCGATTTTACAAACTGCTAGAGAGCATAGCTTTAAAACGTAAAATAGACACTGACTTCACCAAGTAACTAAATAAAATTATATAACTATATACGCATTTTGTAAGGTTGGATAGCTAAAGTTTGTGCCACCCAAAGTAAATTGAATGTAGATAGATGGATAGAGAGAGTGAAAGTAGACGAGTCGAAAAACTATGATTAAATGAATTTCGGTAATAGTTAATGTAAATAGAGTGATGTCCCTTGCAATGACACATAGTTATTTCCCTTGTTAAGATAAATATTCATGCAGTTATTCTAACGTTTGCACCTCTTAGTATGGCTATGTGTTTCCATTGAAGAGTATTACAGAGAGAGAGACAGAGGTATTTTATTACTGTCAGAAATAAAAATTTTCATTAAATTAAACACGCAATCTGTATCTAATACTTTTTTAAATAAATTCATTTATCTATACTCACATATTTAAAGATAAACTAAAACATTCTTATTACTGGTTTTATTATTTCCCTTTTGTTAAATTCTAATATGCGAAATACTAGGATAGGTGGTACTTCAATATAACTAGATGGCGCTGGCAGAACAGCTGAAAGAAGACATTATGCTGTTATGTTCATGAAGGATATTTACTTAATACCTCATAAATAACTTACCAAAAACTTGTTCCCATCCTTCTAAGAAATAGTTTGTACTAGAGCTAGTTCTATATTTTCTCTGACAGAGTTAGACCTGGTGAATACTATTGTTTTGATGGCATTCTTTGCTATAGTATCTAAGAATTTGTGTCAAGGGAAG
Organism: Octopus bimaculoides; assembly: GCF_046866305.1. NCBI lineage: Eukaryota > Metazoa > Mollusca > Cephalopoda > Octopoda > Octopodidae > Octopus > Octopus bimaculoides. Next base: position 45,750,800 of record NC_142945.1, on the reverse strand, counting down.
AACTAAACTCTGTACAATTTCTACTAATTTAGTATCTTTATCGAAAGACAAAAATGTCATTCGCTAATTTTCTTCTGCAATCTTGGTTAGATTTTTCTTTCTCAGATAATTTGCTCTAGAGTCAGTTTTATCCCTACCAACCTCCCCAATATTTCTTTCTTCATAACTTTATACAAAAACACACTGCATTCTGTTCTGTTACCAGAAATAACTTCTCTGAGCCCATCAACTACTGACCAAACATACACACATACCTGCTTGCATCCATCAATCCATACATGCATAAATATATGTGTACACATATGTACAATTTATATAGGCATAAAGTAACGGTACCAATTTCCTGTTGCATTTCTGTGCTCTCTTATTGATTAAGAAATTCGGACGAACTAAAATTATACTGCCTAGATTCATATATATCTCCTCTGTTTGTATATGGGTCATTCTAAGATTGTGAAGCAGATGGATAGTAGAAGGAACAATCTCTTTCTTCCTAAAGAATTCTCCTTATGACTTCTCAAACAACCTCTAATAGCATAGAGTCGAACCCTGTGTCCCTATGTTGTTTAGCGTTTAAGTTTAGCAGAACTGCTGTTACTAACAGGAGGAGGGGGTGCAATTGGGTTGTCTCCAATTTGACACTAACTGAAAAAAAAAAACCTACAGTGTTTAAAATTAATAGAATTTATTTCTTTTAACTTGTTTTGAAATATCAAATCTGAAAAAAACCTAGTTTCGCACTGAAAACAGTAAGTAAAAAAAAATACCGTCTTTGAATGCAAGCTTCTCATTACTATAAATAACGATGGCATTTTAAAATATTTACTTTGCTTAAAGAAAAAGCGAAAGCAGAAGAAATGGAAGATTAGTACATATAAAAATTCATGAAATAAAAATAAAAAACAAACATACCGATCCATGGGAAAGTACTACTTAGAATTTGACGGAAATTATAGGTATTAAGAGTTACGTAGTTCTTCAAAAATAAATTATACGAGAATTTATTTAAGAAAGAATTTTAATATTTAGGTTGACATCACCTAAAAAGATTTCTAATACAATATAAAGTCGAATTTGTGATGAAAGGGAAATAACTGTAGCAATGATAGCGATAAACGATAGATTTTAAATAGAGGATAGAGATTAGGTGAGAGGAGATTATTTGGACGAGCTTACTGTCGTCTTTCATGCTAGCAAAGTATGTACCAAAATGCATGACTCCATGCCAAACTTAGATAAGATTAGCGTTCAAATCCTGTTAAAGTTGACTTTGTCTTATGTACTTCTGGGTTCAATAAAAGAGGATACCAGTCATTTACTGGAAGCCATATAATTGACTAGTTCCCTTTCAGAATTTAAATCTCATTGGGGAGGGGGGCCGATAAAATAAAGTACCAATCAAGTACCGGATCCATGGTATAGCCTAACCTCTTCACCTGAAAAGTGTTGGCCCGATGCTTAAATCAGAAACGATTTTCTTCTTCGTCATCATCATCATCATCATCATTATCAGCAGCAGCAGGAAGAGGAGGTCGTGAGCTGACAGAACCGTTAGCACACAGGACAAAATGCTGGGTGGTATTTCATCTGTCTTTGCGTTCTGAGTTCAAATTCTGCCGAGGTCAACTTTACCTTTCATCCTTTTGGGGGTCAATGTAAAAGACTAGTCCACTCGCCCAAAATTCAGGCGCGCCTTAGCGAAGGCAGAGGTATTGTTTTCAGTTGTGTTTGTTTGTTTGTTTGTCCGTGGACAAAATATCTCAAGAACCGCCGGATGGATTCGGTTGGAACTTTCAGGGATGTTTGGCCTCGTGACTGGCACAAACTGATTAGATTTTGGGATCGATCCGGTACCGGACCATGATTCTGAATTATTTTTCCGTTAAAATTTTTTTTTTTTTTTAACTTAAATTTTGAGTGCAGTCGGGTTTAGTTTTAGTATTCTCGCTTGTGGGAACAGTCGAGTTTATTTCAGATAGTCTCATTTTAAAAATCATCTCTGGCTAATCGTTGAGAAGACGTTGGTGTTGCCTTGGCGGAGGTTTGCACACTCTGAGTCTTCTTCTTCTTAGTAGTAGTAGTAGTAGTAGGTGCGATCCTAGTCCTCAATAAGTATTTATTTTATCGACCTAGAAAGGATGAAAGGCAAAGTCAACCTTGGCGGAATTTGAACTCAGAACGTAAAGACGGACGAAATACAGCTAAGCATTTCGTCCGGCGTGCTAACGATTCAAACAGTTGCTGCCTTTCGAAGAATAAGAATTAGAAAAAAATGGTATTCAGCTCGACTAAATGCTAACGATATAGAGTTGTGTCCCTTTATGTGCTATGATATTCTTTTTTACTTTATATTTTTTTTTTAAGCCTTCCATTTCTTCGTATAAACATCACTGTAAGTCCTCTTCGTAATTTGCTGCCTTGAAACAATATTATAAATCGTGATTGTAACTGGTTTATTCCTGTGGATTTCTGACCGAAGGTTTTGGACAACTTCTTGGCATTGCATTAATAGTGGAGGAGGAGGTACAGCCAAATAATATGGGAGTAAAAGCAGTCTGTGGTATTTGGGATGTGCAGAGATAACTGTGTCCAAACCTTGCAACCTTGTTAATTTACATCATTAAATGGCTGTTATGACAGAATCGATCTGGCTGCTGTGGCCTTTCCAACAGTGACATTCTCATAGAAAGTTTGCTACTCTGCTCTCTTTTCAGAAGTAGGGACAGAGGCAGGCAGTTTACATGCGTTTGGTGGTTATAAGGAATGGTTTTGTACAGTGTGCACGCTTGACAAAGGTGAAGAGAGGACAGTATCTTTTGAAGTAAGGCACCTTGAGAATGAGAGAGAGAGAAAGAGAGAGACAGAGAAAGGGAGTGGGTACTGCTCTCAATCAAATTTTACGTGTTTAAGTGGCCAAATTGGTAAATGTGAGAGTATCAGTAACAAAATTCTGTCTGGAAAATGTGCTTAGGAAAGAGTATCTGTTTGGAGTGAATGGCGTTTGGAATTTTGGGGTACCCTGATCATCCATAGATAACAGTCACCAACCCTTTGTGAGAGCTTTGTTGTTTCATATTGGTACATATTTTCCATGTAGCTTTTTATTTTTATCTATTATACTTTTCTCCCTCCTCTGTGCGTATCAAAATATGTTTTCTTGTGCTTTCGAATGAAATGTTCTGTATTTCTTATGGTAAGCACCTGTCACATATGTTTCAGCATTCAGTATGAAACAGATGTAATAAAGGAAACCAGGTTCATGCCCACTATTGCTCTTTAAACATACATGCATATGTAATACATACACGCATATATAGACACATTCACATTCATATTTGTGTATATATGCAATTTATAAGAACTGAAAAAAATGTATTATAAATTTGGAAAGCTGGGAAAAAATACAATCAATAGGGTACCATGGAGGGAAAATATACCCCATATAACAAAACATTTTCATGAAAATTACATAAAACACAAAAAATTTGGAATGAAGTACATTTTAGTAGATTTTCAATAATACCTTCAATTGTTCCACTCACAATTACATCTGTATTTCTGATGCTGGTCTTGTTCGCCACCCAAGGGTACATGAACTAAAGCAAGCTAATAACACACTGGCATTATATGAATCAATATATGTCTGCCAATTATGTAACAAATGTTGGTGGTCCAAAGAGACACATGTCTATACGCAATACCAAAATGTCATGATTCTGTATTGCATGCGACTGGACAAAATCTGTTAATGCAATGGCTGGGCATCATCAGTTGAGACAAAATGTCATTTCTGTTTTGGAAAACATTAACAAGAAATTGCCATTCTCATTACTGATCAGACTTGCATCATAAGAGTGTGTGTGGTGTAATACGCTTGTATATATACATATATATATATATATACATGTGAGTGTGTGTGTGCCTATATGTGTGTGTATGTGTTATATATATATATATAGATATATATATATATACACATATATATATATATGTATATATACTCTTTTACTCTCTTTACTTGTTTCAGTCATTTGACTGTGGCCATGCTGGAGCATCGCCTTTAGTCGAGCAAATTGACCCCAGGACTTATTCTTTGTAAGCCTAGTACTTATTCTATCTGTCTCTTTTGCTAACCGCTAGGTGACAGGGACATAAACACACCAGCATCGGTTGTGAAGCAATGCTAGGGGGACAAACACAGACACACAAACATAGACACACACAGACACACAAATATATATATATATATACGATAGGCTTCTTTCAGTTTCCGTCTACCAAATCCACTCACTAGGCCTTGATCAGCTCGAGACTATAGTAGAAGACACTTGCTCAAGGTGCCACGCAGTGGGACTGAACCCGGAACCATGTGGTTGGTAAGCATGCTACTTACCACACAGC
>NC_142945.1:45661399-45741399 GCF_046866305.1 Octopus bimaculoides | reverse complement strand
AATATTATTCTCATCATTGAAAGACACCAGTCCCCTTCAAGAAAAACCTAATCGAGAAAGACAATAAGCTAAAGAATTAGAATTCCAGATTGCTAGAAGATTAATTAAAGAACTATGTGTGGATTATAAAAATGCCAGTCAGTCTGGCTCTGTGCATTTCAGTTCTTACATTAAAGAATAATGAGACATAATAGTAATAACAATAAAACTATAAATATTTGCTTTGAAGAAAAATATAGTTTAATTGTCAGGAAATACAAGCGGTACCAAATCTATCATTTGTACTCATTCACTTACATAGTTATATCTCACATAACAGTTGCAGCTGCACCAGCTTGTTTCAAGTTGCATTGTGTTATTATCTTACAACAATCTAATGATTTAAATCTGATGTTTTTTTTTTCCCCCTGCTAAACTAATATGGTCTGGATGATTTTACAAATTATGTTGTTGGATGAGTTGATTTATATTGAATTGGCTTTTGTAACTCCAAGCCAATAACAAGGCTGTAAGAATTGTACCAATTATACAAGATTGCTTCCCTTATCAAGTATGCAATACAATATTATACAAAAGCTGGTTTTTCTAATGTAGAGACAGAAAATAATTCAATGTTGTACAAGTACTACTCACACATTTCTCACAGTGTATGCACTGTAATATGATCTAAATGTGGAGGCACATGGCTTGGTGGTTAAGATTGTGGTTTGGATTCCTGAATTGGGAAATGCTTTGTGATCTTAAGTAAAATATCTCATATTACATTGATCCAACCTACTCAGCTGGCAAAAATGAGTAACCCTGTGATGGACTGGCATCCCATCCAGTGGAGGGAGAACATATTTGTGAGAACCCCAGTTGTCTTGATACAAAACATTGTTTATTGTCATCCAATCTGTGGACATGACTCAATCATGGGAGGTTGATTATTTAAGCTTACGTCAATTCACCCAGGAAAAAAAAAAACACATTATGAACTCTACCAGGTGATGTTTATATACATCGACTCATTGTGGTGGATTGACTCTTTTACATCTTAGCGCACTTACTGTGGTACAGATGGTTCATTTTGCATCATTGGAAAATTGAAGTTACCATTCACCACTTCGTACTTCTGTTTCAATTGTTGCAAATTGCCATTCTAAAAATAATCATATCATTGAAATCTTAAAGCTACAAGAAAATGCATGATTAGATAAACTTCACATTTGACAGATGAATGCTGAGGAGTTATTGTGCAATCATTCCACTGAAATAACAACTGGTAGTGGCTTTCTCTTGCCTTCTGCTGATTTATTTTACAGTTTAGTCTACTAGACCCTTGCTTTCTCAAGTTTACTCCTGAAGTACAGGGTCTATTTAAAACCGTTAGGCAGGGAGACTTTTGCATGTAACAGCAAGGACTGCCCACTCATTGATGTGCCTGTATGACTACTGTGAATCTTGTATGCTTTATTAATCTTCATTCATTTTATAAAGTTATATACTGAATACAATAGAATTCATCTTACTTGATAACAATATACACCGTAGAATCTGAGAAACCAAAACCAACCTTATAAGCCTATGATTCAGGGATGGACTTTGATTTTTGTTTTCCTTTTTATAATAAAAACATTCTGGACTACTTCTATCTGCTGAGGCAAGTTTTTAGTTCTTCACAATCAGAAGTTTTGGAAAGGAATACACTTCATCAAATATATTTACTTTTGATATACTTCTTGAAATTAATGTCTTCAAGGTGCTTTAGGGATCTAATGAGTTGTAGGTGATTTTCATTTGGAAAAAGAGCATTTAGTTGTAAAGTCAGTACACACACACACACACACTTTATTAAATACAGGACACATACAATACACAAAATACATAAAATTCTACACACAACACATGCATTACTATATACAGTACCCATATAACTTTACATAATGCTTCCTCCATCTGTGGCATATCACAGGCCTTTATGAGGAATTGACATATATATATATATATATATATTTATATATATATATATATATATATATATATATACACATGTAGGTATATATAAGGAAAAACAAAAACTGAAAAATATTGAAATGATAAACACTTACGTATATAGATATTTCTATATACATTGACAAATAAATTTCCATGGAATATAAAAAATACAAAAAACAGAGGGGAGAGTGTATAGTTTTCTCCCCTCAGTTTTCAGTACCTTTTATACACCATGTAAATTTATTTGTCAATATATACATATAAATATCTATATACTTGCATATAAGTGTTTATCTTTGCAATATTTTCAGCTTTTGTATATCCTTATATATATATATATATATATATATATATATATATATATATATATATATTTGTGTATAAGTATATGTGTATGCATGTTTTCAAATTTCTATATATAAAACCTAGTTGTGTTTATCTTCATTATCATCTCTGTCTCTCTTTATCTATCTATCTAACTATCTATCTATCTATACATATACATGCACATACATACATATACATACACACACATATACATGCATATATATATATATATATATATATATATATATATATATATATATATTCTTTTATTTGTTTCAGTCATCTGATTGCGGCCATGCTGGAGTATATACATACACACACGCATATGTGCATATATATCAATACATATATATTTATGTGTGTACGTATATAAATATGTGTGTGTATCTATCTATCTATCTATTTATATATATATATATATATATATATATATATATATATATATATATATAACACTAATCAATACTGTACACACTATTGTAGGGCACCTGCTCTACAGATGCAAATTGTTGATAAAAGTTGATGTGAATGATACAGTGATATGGTTTGAATGTGTAAAAAAAAAAATGAACAACATAAAAAGACAACAGCTTTGATAATAAAGAATAGCATTCACTATTTCTTATTTGCATGCAGCAATCTACATGTAATAAAGATTTTCATATGATATAGAGAATATTATGAACTATAACATGTAAAAAAGTATTGTTGTAATTTTGAAATTATAGAAGAAATAAATGAAGTTCTATTTCTTCTACAAGTCTTGAAATGATTACAACCCTTTACCAGTTCAATTAACAATAGCCTACAGGTAACACCAGGTATGATAACCATCAGAAGATCATAATTGGAATTTCAAGTATTAGCTACAACAACACTTTGGCACTATTTTTATCTAGTTCATATTTTCAGAAGTACCTATATAAACATAGTATAGCACGATATATTTAGTTTGTGAAACAATGCTCAAGTTTGTTTGCATATGTACACCTCGTTACTGCCACTCTTATACCTGCATTATCTCATTTTCCTCATCAGATATAGAAATTGATTTATACTATAAATAGCATTATCAAAGCAGCTCAAATATCAGTGTAGTTAATTTAGTTCGCGTTTATTGAGAATCTGTATTAATAAATCATAGTTAGAAGTCCTTTACCTCATCAGATTCTAGTAACACTTTTAAAGACTCTGTTTTCAAGCAGACAAGTGAAAAAGAAAAACCCATAATCTCCAAGTTTTAGCCATAGGAAGACCTCAACACATGCCCACCACTAAAGAGGAGCACTGGACAGTACTTCCCCCTCATTAGTCAATGTTGCAACCTCAGATTTACAGTGATACAGTTATTTCAAAATACCACTTTAGCATAATTACAAATTAGTGTCCAATTAGAATATTCTGAAGCACCCACAGGCACTAAAATCTGGCAATGGGCCTGTCTCAATGTATGGTGAATTAATGAAACATTAAATTTTGAGGGACCTTACTGCTTATTACTTCAATATGCTGTCTATCTACAGCTTAGTGGTCATTATTATTATTAATAACTAACTACACAAACTGTTGACCCATTAGCTACATTTGTTCATCATTCTACTCATCAAGTATTGGGCTTGTGCTTATATCAAGTAATTCTACTCATTATTACTTACAACAGTTAGCTGTGATGTGGTACCTATCTACAGCTTAGTGGCCTTATATTATTGGTTCAAATTTTGGCACAAGGCCAGCAATTTCGGGGGAGGGGATAAGTCAATTACACTGATTCCAGCAGATAAGATGGTCAAACAACACAACTCTCAAATATAAACCATTAATTGTACGTCTCTCAGATGAAATAGTATCAAGGACATTGCAAACGTTTTAAATATATGAAAATATGAAATATTTACTGACTTGAAAGAATAATAGTTTTTCTCATTTATTTCCATTTGATGATGTTTTTTTTTAGTCACCACTCTAAGATAAACAGGAGACACGACTTACCTTTCAAACTGTAAATTATAAGAACACCAAAATCCAAAAAAGTTAAATGAACACTTACCTAGAAAAGAAAAGAAAAGGAAAAAGTGATGAAATGATTGTAGCAATCAATATTAAAGATTATTTTGTCACAATCTTAAAATTTGAATGAGTTCAGGAATTTTTATCAAAATCACAAATGTACTTAAAGCTTGACATATCCATGGCTAGAAAGTCAATTGAAAATGTAGATACAGAGGTGCAGTTTTTGGTAGCAGTCTCTTCCAGAGTGTATAATCATTGCAACTATGTGTTCAGCTTCATGTAAAATACAGATGCATTAAACAATACAACAGAACAAATCATTCTAAATACACCAGTTCTGACAAATGATTTGAAAAAATAAAGGAAACACACACACACACACACACACACACAATGATATCTTCATGAAATCTATTTCCTTTTCCTACTCAGTTTTTTTACCTCTAGATATAGCAGCAGAACTGGATTAATAATTAATGAAAATAATCATGAGCTATCCCCACACAGAGTGCCACAGAGATATCCTAGTGTTGGATTTATCATGGTGCAAATGGTTAATTACAAAAGTTTTAAAAAATAATTAATAAGAAAGGGTTCATAATTTGCATTAGTTGCAATAGTTAAACATAATTTTTTTTTTTGTATTTACTGTTATTTAGCGTTTAGCTATGGGAGATTGCATGAGAGAAAACTGAATTTCTAGTTTATCATTTCACTATCAGCACTTAATAAAATCATTGTTGGCTTTGTGCTTAGGGCACCAGGTGGCTTTAATCTGGCTCTGCATAACAGAAAAATTACCCTAAAATTACACCCTGTCATCTTTAAGCAAGAAAGAAGCACTTCAACAAAAAAAAACAAAAAAAAAAATAAAAAAAAAAACAATTCTAATTAAACAGTTATAATAGATTCCAAATACCATATAGTAAGGAAGACTTAATAATGCTTAAAAGTGAATGATAATTTTCAATCAATTTTACAAAATGATTATAATCACACTCATGTTTTTTGTACATATTTCTAAGACCTTCAATTTGAAGTTTGGCCCCTTAGACAAGGAATATCATTCAATATATTTCATTCTGTAAAATGTCTGATTTACTGGTTGACAGTGAGTTGTTGAGAAGAAAAAATCCAGGTGGATTACCTAAATATGTAGAACCAACATAAGCAGAGATTAGACAGTTAAAAAGAAGAAACAATATATAAAAACCATTGAAATATAGTTTATGTAAAGAATTCTTCCAGTTTTATTTAGTATCCAAGATGTTTTAATGAAAGAGAGAATATTCATGTTGTTTTGGGAGGATCGTTATACCAATAATAATAACACATGCACTGGTTCAATATCACTTCGTTATTGTTAGTCAATTGGTCAAATATCTCAACAACTAACTAATCAATTGTTTGTTTAATGTGCTGGTTAAACAATCAGCCAGCTGTTTGTTAGTCAAAGTCATTTTGATGTAAACAAACAACTAACTGGTTGTTTAACAAGTACATTAAATAACCAACTGATTAGTTAGTAGGTTAGATATTTATTAGATATTTAACCAGCTGACTAACAATAAAGAAGTGATATTAAACCAGTGCATGTGTTATATTATTATTGGCATAATGCCCCTCCCAAGATACAGGATTTGCTTTAATGCCCAAATTCACATTAAGAATTTTGCAAATCAAATACAAATAGGAAGAGAATATTCATTTGTGGGGAAAACTGATATTGATGATATAATTACAGGCAGTACAATAAATAAGAGTCATACTATTATACAATGTTAATTGACTTATGTTATTACCAGGCTGCTCTTTCAGGGCAGTGAATTGGCAAAATTCTTAGAGCATCAGACAAAAAAAATGCCGAGTGGTATTTGTGCCAGCTCTTTACATTCTGAGTTCAAATCCTGCCAAGGTCATTTTTGCCTTTCATCCCCTTGGGGTTAATAAAATAATGTACCAGTCAAGCATCACAGTCAACTGCATCAACTAACCCCTTCCCCTCAAAATTGTTGGCATTGTTCCTAAAGTAGACACAGCTATTATGCTGCTTTTCTTAATACAATTGCTTTTATTTCACCAACATAAAATACGATAAAGTTTTGCTGGTTCTCTTTTCATCTCCTAATAATTCAATTTATTAACCAATATTTTCTCAGATATATATATATATAATTGGCGGAGTGGAAATTTGGCTGACTAAATGCCTTCTGAGTTTAAACCCACAGACTTGAATGTAGTTTTGTATCCTTCTGAAGCCCTCAGAAGATATCAGGCGATCCATTCAAACAATTCTAATCAATTATTTAATATAAGTGGATATTTTCTTATGCATATCTTTCTATTTTATAGAATTAAGTTGTATCTGCAGTGTGAATGGTTAATACTAGGAATCACAAAGTATTGCTTAAATAGAGAAAAATATCATATAGCGCTGAAGAAATATGCGAAGAATGAACAGGTGTTGTAAATTTGTAAAAGACAGTATCCAGGTTATTGGTTTAAGTAGAGTAAGGAAGACGTGGAATGAGAGTGCCAAGGATGCTGCATTCAGAGAAGACTAACAACAGGAACAGCTGAAAGGAATCAATTATAAAGTTATGTTCAGATCATGGATGCGTAAGGAAAAAAAATATGGAATCATGAATGTTGGCGATGATTATGATGATGATGATGATAAATATGCTGCTGCTGCTGATGAATATGATAATGATGATGATGATGAGGAGGAGGAGGAGGAGGAGGAGGAGGAGGAGGAGGAGGGTGAAATTAAAAAGTAGGAGGCAGATGATTTATGAGGGTGATTATAATTTTCAGAACTTTGACTGCCGCAGACAATGAAAAAACAGACACACACTCCATGACCTTTATAAGATAGCAAATAATTAACATTATAATTAATTTTCAATAACTTTTAATAATTTTTCTCTTCTTTTTCTACAATTAACCCAAAGGTTATCAAATGAAGAGATACTCGTACATGTTACACACGAATATTAACAAAACAAACAAATACATAATTTTTCTTTTTTTTAATTAACAAGCCTGTTATGAGGTAGATCACTCACATGGCAGTCGTTTTTTTTCTAGATATGCCACTAAAATGAATCTGTCAGCTTACTATCACATAGTGGTTAGAAAACAAACTGTATACATGGTGCATGTGATACAAATATGCACACAGAAAGAAAAACTGAAATTAGTAGAAATGTAGTAAATAAACACAAAACAAGCTTGAAGAAAATAAATGGGAAGAGACAAGTGAAAGTGCTTTATTTTCTTATGTAATGGTTTATTCTGATATTCTAAAAATGAATTTAATTAAATGGAATCAATAATTGGGGCATGCTGATATAATTTGGCTAAAATTCACTTTAGTACAAATACTCAGAATCGAAAGATCCTCAGAATAAATATCAGAATGCATATCGTTTGGGTTGTAACGAAAATTAACTCTAACATTTAACCTGGCCATATCCATATTCTATGTGTTTTACGATCAAAGAATTCAGATGTGGCCCGTCACACCTACTCTACAATGTCATTCTAAAAATGAAGAATCACATCGTTTAAATCTTGAAGCTACAAGACAAGGTATGATTAATTCAAAATAGAGTAGTCTGAATTCTAAAGGGTTTTTTATTCTTTTACTTGTTTCAGTCATTTGACTGCAGCCATGCTGGAGCACCACCTTTAGTTGAACAAACTGATCCCAGGACTTATTCTTTGTAAGTCCAGTACTTATTCTATTGGTCACTTTTGCTGAACCACTAAGTTACGGGGATGTAAACACACCAACATACATTGTCAAGCAATGGTGGGGGAACAAACACAGACACATAAACATATTTTGGTTATATATCATTTCATCCATGCAAGGATTAGAGAAATGTATTACTGAGACATTGTCTTACAGCCAGATGCCTTTCCTACTGCTAATCCTTACCGTTTTTCAAATAAGGGAAGGAACATCTTATTCCACACAACAGCAATGATACAAAGCCAGTAGACAACACAGTGCCAGAAGAAATGGTAGAAACGTGTCAGTAGCTGACTGATTTTCAAAGAAGAGAAAGCACGCGCACACACACACACATTTAATGAGCTTCATTTGGTTCAAATGTGCAAATTCTCGTAAACTTGCTCATGGAGCCACAGTGGGACCAAACCTAACACCATGTGGTTCTGAAATGAACTTCTTAACTACTCAGTAATGCTTGCAACTTACATATAAAAACATATATATATATATACACACACACAAACACACACACACACACACACACACACACACACACATATATATGGAATGTGTAATAGATTTTATTGGGTATAACACATGTTTCGACCCGTTCTGGGTCTCTTCAGGTGCTTCAATAAAAAGTTTCACTAGAGATTTCCTGAGTCAGCTTACATACTGCTATATGTTCATCAAATTCGAGAATGATTAAAAACAGAGAAAAATTATTGAAATGCAAAAAATTCAAATATGAACGTGAAAATTATACATTCTAGTTTAGAGAAAATGATGTAATGAGCCGACTCAGGAAAACTCTAGTGAGACGTTTATTGCTGTACCCGAAGAGACCCAGAACGGGTCAAAACGTGTTGTACCCAATAACGTCTGTTACCCCAACTGCCACTACGAAGTTCCTGCAATAAATCTACGGATAACAACAGGTAATCAAAACTGTGCTGGTGCTTTACTCATCATCTATATATATACATTTTGTATAATTTCTCCATTATATATATGTATATATATATATATATATATACACACATATATATACCTGGTCTATTAGATAGATGGTAAAAACAGGAAGCCTGTTGCCTGTCATATGCTTTCTCTCTCCCCATCTCTTTCAGTAAATCTATCTATCTATTTACACACACACACACACATATATATATATGTATATACAAATGTGCATGTATGTGTGTGTGTGTGTGTGTGTGTGTGTGTGTGTGTGTGTGTGTGTGCATACTTGCAAACACAAATGTGCATAAAAATAGGTATCCTGTGTTTGTATCTGAACAGAACAGTGATAATGTTGGTGTTCCTTATTGATATACTGGCTGATTGCCATCTACTTCCAAATACTCTGGAATAAAAATCCCTTACTTGAAAGACAGCTAAGGGTTAATTACTGAAAGAGTAGGATTATTAGGCAAAATTCTGGACAAAATTCTGCTTAAAAACAAACTTCTCCCCATCTAACCTATACCAGCATTGAAAGATAGGTGTCATGTGAATAAATATAACCATTAACAAAGACGCATACAAACGTATATACATACATATGCACACACATACACTAATGCATGCATGCACATACATACATGTATGTATATTTGGATGTATATGTAGGCAGGTGAACACATGAAAGAATGTTGTTCTTCACACACTGAGTTGCAGATGTAAGTATATATATATCGTGGCACTCCATCGGTTACTACGATGAGGGTTCCAGTTGATCCGATCAACGGAACAGCCTGCTCATGAAATGAACGTGCAAGTGGCTGAGCACTCCACAGACATGTGTATCCTTAACGTAGTTCTCAGGGGATATTCAGCATGACACAGTGTGACAAGGCTGGCCCTTCGAAATACAGGTACAACAGAAACAGGAAGAAAGAGTGAGAGAAAGTTGTGGCGAAAGAATACAGTAGGGTTCGCCACCATCCCCTGCCAGAGCCTCGTGGAGCTTTAGGTGTTTTCGCTCAATAAACACTCACAACGCTCGGTCTGGGAATCGAAACTGTGACCCTATGACCGCAAGTCCGCTGCCCTAACCACTGGGCTACTGTGCCTTCACATATACATGTATGTATGTGTATGCACACACAAGCAGGCTTGTCTCCCACTAGCTATACAATAAACCAGAAACTTATGAAAGATATTGTTCAGAATTTGGATTACTGAGGTGCTAATGTATTCCTTTCAGTTTTGCTGAAAGAATACTTTGAATTATGTTTGTCATTAGCTTGATAGTGGGGCAAAAGATTTGTTTTGGATTGATATAGTAACTGTTGTGACAATTTGGAGGACCAATGAAATACAAAAGCAAGTCAGTCCACCTCACATCTAAATATAAATATATATATATATATATAATTATGATAATAATATTAAGGATAAAATCCAAATTTACAGGTAAAAACTGTGGTTCTTTTCTCTAAATTATATATTTATTTATATATATATATATATATTGATGTAATTGATCACACTATAAGATGTTATACATCACTGGCCACAGTGTGCTTCTGTATTGTTTTAGCTTTTGAATAATCTTTTCTACTCTAGGCACAAAGCCTGAAATTTTGAGGGAAGGGGCCAGTCAATTAGATTGACACCAGTATGCAACTGGTAGTTAATTTATCGACCCCGAAATGATGCAAGGCAAAGTTGACTTCGGCGGAATTTGAACTCAGAACGTAAAGACAGACGAACTACCACTAAGCATTTCACCTGGTGTATTAATGTTTCTGCCAGCTTTTGAATAATGCCACCCCACTGACAAAGTGAGCAGGCCCAATTTTCCCCCTGATCAGAAGTCTAGCCTGTTGCACAATTACTTATTTACAGATGAGTATGTGTTTGTGTATTCATAAATATGAATATATGCATGTGTATGCATCTCTCTCTCTCTCTCTCTCTGTATATATATATATATATATATATAAAAGGATATTACTGTTAATAGTTTACAATAACATCAGTGGCTAGCATGTGTAAAAGAACCATAAAGGTAAAATTATTAATAAATGAAGTGTACTACTTGTAGCACCAGCATGCTAAAGATAGTACCCTTCATTATTAATGTATATATATATGTATGTATATATATATATATATATGTATGTATGTATACATGTGTGTGCATGTATATGTGTGTGAGTGTGTGTATTTATATATATGTATATATAAATATGTATATATATATGTGTGTGTGTATAAATATATGTGTATGTGTGTGTGTGTGTGCACAGACATATATATATATATATATATATATATATATATAAATATAATGTATGTATGTATGTATGTATGTATGTATATGATAGAGCTTATTAAGTGAATTTGACAAGTAAAATAGAGTTTGATGTATAGAGACTAAATTTAGATGGAGAGATTCAGGATGACATAGTTGTATTAGTAGCTGTCAAAGGGTCAGGAGGTGGACACAGGGTGTATGGTGGGTAAGTAATTACAGACTGTAGGTCACTCATTAATAGCAAGGCTTGGCTATGAGGCAGAGAGCTCTTTCATTATGACTGAATGCATGTGTGTGTGCATGTGCATGTGTGCCTGTGCGTGTGTGTATATGCACATGTGTATGTGCGTGTGCATAGTGTATCCATATTATACCACTCCTCAGACACTCATACATGTATATCGAAACTTACACATACATAATCATATATACACATATGTCTTACTGATATGATATATGAAATTAGTTCATTAAGAAACAAAATATAAAGCCATTCAAAATGAATTCACAGTGATGTTTAATTCAAGTCTTAATCTATTATTTCAACATTCATATTTAAAAATATATCAAATTTGGCTAAATTCCTTTACACAATACTGAGATGAATATTAAACGAATTTTACTAATATTTAGAATTCTCTAAAATTTTACTGACACAATTCTGTAAAGAGGAAAAAAAAGATGAATATTTTTCTTTTTACTTTTCTATCATTCTCACGCTCTTCTTTTCAATAAACAATATGCTCGAACCGCATCATTCCTCAATGTGCTACGTTAACCAATATTATAGTTTACGGAATGTAATACCAATTATTTTAATATTCTATAACTATTTAGTAAAATAACGTATGGTAGGGAGATATAATTCCACTAAGCATTTCTTACCTGTCAGCTTTGTATGCGAACGGTGTAAGCCAACTTTGGTTGCAAGACTTTCACAGAGTAGTTTGCAAGGAGACATCTTAGTGAATGTGTTTATTGATCTAAGCAGACAATATGGTAAAAACTCAATCAGCCTTTTTTTTTTTTGTTTTTACCTTTTCTAATTCAAGCGAGTAACTATATATATATTTTTTCTCTTTCTTCTTTTTATACAGGTGCTAAATGATCAGGTATCCGCTGATGAAAGAAATTCAATTCTCTACTCTACGCTGAACAAATAAATAAAAATTGAATAGATAAATGTAAGAAATATACCCTAAAGCAAACTAATTAAGATACTTGTTCACACACACACAAATACATACACATGCACACAGAAACATCACACATATACACATACAGGCACAAATTACAAGCATACTTATTCCATCTTATATGTATATGTACATACGTGATTCTGTGCATGTGTATGTGCATGTGTGTGTGTGTGTGTGTGTGCACATATACACACACACACATACATGCCTACAAAAACACATATATATATATACATATATGTATCCAAATACACATATATATATATGTATATATATGTATATATATATATATATATATATATATATATATATATATATATATATATATATATACACACACACACAGAGGTAGTCAAACATAAACAGAACACATTTATTATATTTAAGAGAAAGAGAGAAAATGAGTGAAGTAATTTCTGTTATATATATGCATGCACGTGTGTGTGTGTGTGTGTGTGTGTGTGTGTGTGTCTGTGTGTGTGTATGTGAGTTTGTCTGTCAGAGAAATAAGGAAGAAGTGAAAAAATTAGTATGTCAAAAATAATATAAACTGATAAAGCATAAGTTTATATATGTAATGCACATACACACACACTTTATATACAAGCACACATACATGCACACAGATATTCTACATACAAGCCTGTAGTTGTGGCCATTGTCAGTGTCTTGTAAATAGCACCCACGAAATCGTAGTCTTGACTGTTGCCGGTGTCATGTAAATAGCACCCGTGCCGGTGGCATGTAATAAACAACCATTACACTCCTGGTGTGGTTGGCATTAGGAAAGGCATCCAGCCATAGAACCCATGCCAAATCAGACCGGAACATTCGGTAGCTCTCCGGTTTACCTTACCAGTTCCAGTCAAGCAATCTAACCCATGCCAGCATGGAAAGTGGACGTTAAATTATGATGATGTTGATGGTACACACACACACACACACACACATACATACATACACATATTTATATATCAATACATGCTTGTATGTTTATAGTTTATTAACTAACATTTATTTGTACATATACATATATAAGTTTCTGTGTGTTCATGTATGTATCTCACTCTCTCTCTATCACTTTATATATATGTATATATGTGTATGTATAGACATATATATATATATATATATATATATATATATATATATATATATATATATATATATATATACTCTTTACTCTTATTTGTTTCAGTCATTTGACTGTGGCCATGCTGGAGCACTGCCTTTAATCAAGCAAATCAACCCCATGACTTATTCTTTGTAAGCCTAGAACTTATTCTATTGGCCTCTTTTGCCAAACTGCTAAGTTATAGGGACGTAAACACACTAGCATCAGTTGTCAAGAGATGTTGGTGGGACAAACACAGACACACAAACATATACACTCACATACATACTTCTTTCAGTTTCCGTCTACCAAATCCACTCACAAGGCTTTGGTCGGCCCTAGGCTATAGTAGAAGACACTTACCCTAGGTGCCATGCAGTGGGACTGAACCCGGAACCATGTGGTTCGTAAGCAAGCTACTTACCACACAGCCACTTGACATATTTTACACACACACACACACACACGCATATATGAGAATGTGTGTGCATGTATGTTTATGATTATATCAGTTGTTCAGAAATGATGCACAGGGACCACACTAGTAAGTGCACTGCTGGTTTTTATGAAATATTATTTAAGACTTCTGAAAATTCGTTCTAATTCTCCAGTGACTTTAGAGATGTGTAATTCGTAATTGTGTTATACGCAAGTATAATTAATAAAATAAGGTAAGCAATGGTCTTTCTAATTTCCTTTGACATTATAACTATAAAACTTATTGTTTTAACCCTTTTGATACCAACCCAGCTGAAACCGCCTCTCGCTCAATAGTACAAATGTCTTATTTCCATAAGTTTTGAATTAAAATCTTTCGCCAAAACTTAGTCACAATTTTGTGTTCCTAAGATTAGCTTAATGATAACTAAATTATTTTATTAAATTCTTTGTTATATTTAAAATTAATTGAAAGAAACACAGAACATCTCAAAATATATACGGTAATGAAAGGGTTAAAGCCTTTCTATGAAATTGCTCCTGTAATTTTGAACTCTTCAAACAAAGTCTGCTGCTAACTATTTTGTAATAATTTCAGTATGCCATGAAACCAACGATATTGAGAACCACTGCATTGCACATGTATATTCTATCTTTCAACTTTTACTTGTTTCAGTCCTTAGACTGTGGCCATGCTGGGGCACCATTTTGCAGAAATTTTAGTCAAATTCAGGCTTGAAAGATTAACCGTTATATAAACCTCCTCAAGGAATGCGAAGACACTGGATGGAAAGTTGAGCATTTTTCAATCAAAGTCAGATGTAAAGGATTCATGGGACACAGTGTGAAGAGACTGTTATTATCATTAGGCCTAACTCTCTGGAAAGTAAATGCCACCATGAACAATATCCAAACAGTGGAAAAGGCTAGCCAATGGATCTGGTTAAAAAGAGACAAAGAGCAATGGCTAGAAGAATACTGAGCTCTATTTGATAACCAGTTGATCTACCAAGCGGAGCTTCATATCAGTGAGGCAGGGGCTGGTGCACAATGATGCTGTCGAGAGGTAGGCCCTGAAACAGCATGCATTTTCTCCCGATGACCCCATACAGTTACTGGCTTCTGCTATGTGGAACCTTCGACTGATAGCACTTGCACGTGCAAGTTGCTTGCAAAAAGACATGAATCGACTCTAGTGCTTACTTTTTTGTAAAGCCTGCTGCTTATTCTGTTGGTCTCTTTCGCTGAACCACTAAGTAATGCAGACATAAACACACTAACACCAGTGGTCAAGCAGTGATGCAGGACAAACACAGGCAAAACACACACACACACACACATATATATATATATATATATATATATATATATATATACGATGAGCTTC
Organism: Octopus bimaculoides; assembly: GCF_046866305.1. Classification (NCBI taxonomy): domain Eukaryota; kingdom Metazoa; phylum Mollusca; class Cephalopoda; order Octopoda; family Octopodidae; genus Octopus; species Octopus bimaculoides. The sequence continues at coordinate 45,725,943 of NC_142945.1, read as the reverse complement.
TTTCAGTTTCCGTCTACCAAATCCATTCACAAGCCTTTGGTTGGTGTGAGGCTATAGTAGAAAACACTTGCCCAAGGTGCCATGCATTGAGACTGAACCCGCAACCATCTGGTTGGGAAGCAAGCTTCTTGCCATAAAGCCATGCCTGCACTTACATATATATATATATATATATATATATATATATATATATATATATATATATATATATGTGTTTATATATGTATATATATATTTATGTGTTTATATATATATATACATATATATATAATCATTATTATTATTATCATCATCATCATCATCGTTTAACGTCCGCTTTCCATGCTAGCATGGGTTGGACGATTTGACTGAGGACTGGTGAAACCGGATGGCAACACCAGGCTCCAGTCTGATTTGGCAGAGTTTCTACAGCTGGATGCCCTTCCTAACGCCAACCACTCAGAGAGTGTAGTGGGTGCTTTTACGTGTCACCCGCACGAAAACGGCCACGCTCGAAATGGTTTCTTTTATGTGCCACCCGCACAAGCCAGTCCAGGGGCACTGGCAACGATCTCGCTCGAAAATCCTACAGGAGCCAGTCAGGCGGTACTGGCAACGGCCACGCTCAAAATGGTGCATCTCATGTGCCACCCGCACAAGAACCAGTCCAGGGGCACTGGCAACGATCTTACTTGGCTTGCCGGGTCTTCTCACGCACAGCACATTTCCAAAGGTCTCGGTCAGTAGTCATCGCCTCGGTGAGGCCCAATGTACGAAGGTCTTGCCTCACCACCTCAGCCCAGGTCTTCCTGGGCCTACCTCTTCCACGGGTTCCCTCAACTGTTAGGGTGTGGCACTTTTTCACGCAGCTATCCTCCTCCATTCTCACCACATGTCCATACCAGCGCAATCGTCTCTCTTGCACGCCACAACTGATGCTTCTAATGTTCAGCTTTTCTCTCAAGATACTTACACTCTGATGGGTATTCACATTGACATTACACATCCAACAGAGCATACTGGCTTCATTCCTTGCGAGCTTACGTATGTCCTCAGCAGTTACAGCCCATGTTTCACTGCCATGTAGCATGGTTGTTCGTACGCATGCGTCATACAGTCTGCCTTATACATATATATATATTTGTAGTATAAGATATGGATTCAGAGAATCATACGGCTATCCAGAAACCTCCTTTTATAAATTCAACTATCAGTCCACTTCATAATCCAATATAGAAAAGTTTAATGTAGAGTGTCCATGCAACTGAAAACCAAAATATATAGTCAATAAAACAGTTATAATCCTTAAAATGTCAGTTAAATAAATATACATTTCATACCTGTTAACTTTTATGGTTTGTGTGTGTGTGTGTGTGTATATATATATATATATATATATATATATATATATATATTTATACTCGTTTGTTTATTGTTACAGTCATACTACCAGTCTCCATGCTAGCATGAGTTATATAAATATATTGTGGGGGCATTGTTTTACTGTTTGATGGCTTTCCTATTACTAACCTCTTAGGTCAAGGATCACTTATTCCAGAAGTCTTCAAAAGCACAAAGGAAGTAAATTGTTGCCAGGGAGAAAAATTACAGCAATACCACTGCTTGTAGTTCAGTGATTTTCAGAGAGGCGCAAATATAACCAAACATGAACCCACACACAAACATACATGTGTATAACAGGAATGCACTTAGAATCGGTCATAATTTTTGTTTACTCCAGCAAATCTCTTGTTTCTTTCCTCTGAACAGAAACTCTGAATTATTGAACTAATTAAAAAATAGTGTTGTGAGCCATTTTTCTTTGTCGGAGCAATAGCGAACAGCGAAAAATCCTCAGTCCTTTATTGGTTCTAAGATTCACACCTTTACCATTTCTGACTGCTTGTTCCAGTGCCACAACCAAGAACACTGATTTTTTTTTCAATTATTTGCCATCAAATGGACTTTGTTCAGTGTTTTGAGCAAGCGTTTCACTTTGTGCACAACACCAAAACAAAAGCAGTTTCGTCTCTATCATATATTTGATCAGAATTTTCTTCTTCTTTGATGCAACAAACCAAGCCAGTTCCTGAACAAAATATTCTGCTTCTAAGCCTGCACTCCTCTTTTCCATCTGATACACTGTGCAGTGAAATTTTTATGTCTACTTCTAAATTTGTGCAACCTTCCATGCAAATATTCACACTAAACATTTTTTGGCCTGTTCAACGATAATGCTGCTAGAAATATTCACAACTTCAGATGTAAGTTACTCTAAAGCAGTTTATCAGAGAACTATCTTTTTTCACCTTTTATTTTGATCAGAAAAAGAAAAAAACTTCTAAATTTGTTCTTTGTGTTTCTTTAAATCATAAATGATAGAAGAACTAACTTCACACAAGACATACATGTCACACATTTATTTAACTTTTCAAACAGCTCCATATTTTCCAGCATTGACAATGATTTGTGCTTATGTTTTTCTACTTCCATTGTGGCTTGTAAAGTGTCTTAAAAGAAAAAGTCTTGCTAAAATAAGAGTGAAAGGAACAAATCACAGACAATTCAATTGATGCAAATGAGGGCTTTGCAACATGATGAAGGCATTGTGTAACTTAGCATATCATCTATGAGGAATGTTTTATTTGATCTGCATTAATTAGGAAAAAGGTTGAAAACAAGCCCCTTTTAAAAAGATTAAGGTGGTAAATTTCATGTGGTAAAACCAGGGTTTAGCTGTGTAGATTCTGAAAATAATACCAGTTATATAAATGACTATTTGCACAATAGCATCTTATTCTTTGTTAGAAGAATAACCATGAATCATATGTGAATATATGCCATTTGATATATGTCATATATATATATATATATATATATATACACACGTACACCATATATATATATGTGTGTGTGTGTATATATATGTTAAGAATAAAGGGTAAATCCCACTTTGGTCATGAATGACCACGGAGTTGCACCTAGAAAGTTACCCTGTGAGGTACAAGTCTGGACAAAGTTGTTTATGGAAGACCAGCAGTCACCCAGGCATACCAGCCCCACCTCTTAATGCTACCAATGTTATCCAAGGAAAAGGCTAAGGCCAACACAACTTGGTACCAGTGATGTTGCAACTCATTTCTATGGCTGAGTGAACTGGAGCAATGTGAAATAAAGTGACTTGCTCAAGAACACAACACACAGCCCAGTCTGGGAATCAAACTCACTACTTCATGATTGTGAACATGATGCGCTAACCACTGAGCCATGCACTTATATATATAGTTGAAATTTACAGAAAAACAAAATATGAAGGCAGGTGTATAAACAACAAACAGGTGTATTAGTTTGACGCTTGGAAAGGTGAGAAAGTCTTTTATGTTTTGAGCCTATGCTCTTCAACAGAAAGGAAAATGAGGAAATAAACAGAGAGAGAATAAAAAACTTGTGGATTTAGCAATGTGATGGGTAAATTATTGCCATTTTATATTTTTAATTTTGTGCATGTGCATTGTTTGTTTTTGATTTTGTCAACTACACAGTATAGTTGGGTCAGTTGGGTACTGTTTGTGTGAAAAACAGCACCATGATGCAATTCACAGTCAGAAATTTAGAAATGACATGCTGTACTGCTTGGCATTCACTTCAGAAACTCCAATTACGAATATTTCAGAGTGTTTGGGTGTCAATCTGAGGACAGTGCAGAGGATTTGGAAAGAGTTGGATGAGTCTAATGGTGATTACGAGGGTACAGCAGCTCAGAAAACTCACTCTAATCATTCTGATAAGAAAAGAACTCCTGAATTTTCAGTGAGATCCAGGCCATGATTGACAACAATCCCTCCAAGTCAATCTGGTCCATCACCAGGGACAGGGGAGTGTCTGAGTTTCTTATCAAGCAGGTAGTGCATGAAGACATTCAGTATTCCTCCTACAAGATGACAAAAGGCCAATTTTTATCCCAAGCCATCAAGGACAAGAGGAAAGACAAAGCTACAAAGCTTTTGAACAAAGATGAACTGAAAGCAAGGGTTATGGCAGCATTCACAATACTTAAACAAGGAGACTATCCAGAAGAGCTGCAGGAGATTCCAAAGTCATCTGGAGGCCGTGATTGAAGCCAATGGTGATTTCATTGAATAAATTTACTCTTTAGTATTTCAAGATATTTCTATGTAATTTTGGTAAATATATCTGTTAAAATGAGATGTTAGGGTTATTTTCATTTTTGCATAATTTAGACAACAATTTATTCACCGTACCCTGTATGTGTGTATATATATATATATATATATATATATATAGAGAGAGAGAGAGAGAGAGTACAGGATTATTTCTGAACAATTTTAATCTCGAAATATGATGCAACACTTATTTCACTAAGTTGCAGATTTATTCTACCTTATTGATTAAATGGTCAATTATATATGTATCTTAATTTCTACATACTACAAAAAGTATTTTTTCCATTTTAAGTAACCATTATTACTGACCTAGTAACAATGCAATTAATTTAAAGCATAAAATTAACACAAAATACATAGTGTGTATTCATGAAGTGTTACAGAAATTTCAACTTAATTAGCTGCTATTCATATTATAACATCTGCAGTAACACACTTTACGTTCAATTTAAATAGCCTCTATGCGTATAAATATTGATATATAAACTTCATGAACTGAAATTTTATTTATATAACTTACAAGTTAAGTGAGTATGTTTTAAAAAACAGTTTTAACTTTTTGAGAGCATTATGAGGATTTATTAAATATGGGTTAATTAAAAGACAACAAAAGATTCAATCATGCTTTTGTGAAGTGAAATTTGGTTTCTCCGGCCTTTTATTGTTTAGCTGTTCAAACATTAGCAGCATGTTAATTGTTTTCCATTGAGAGCAAATTCTCTCGATTAATTTTCTTATGTAAACGTTGCGAATCAAAATTTTTATGTATATTATTTGTTATTAAAAGCAATATTAATTAAAAGTTAGTTGATTAAAAGAGGTTCAAACTCTGGCAGCATAATAATTAAGTGGCTTTTATTTTATATTTGTTGAACTTTTGGGAGGATAATAAGAATAAATGGTGAAGGTATATGAACGGCAGAACAAAATAAAAACCAAAAAAGAAAGAAAGAAGAAAACAAAAAAAAAGAAATGGATTTTTGTTAACAGGATGTAAAAAAAATTCTTAATGGAGTTTTAGATCACACAAAAATGAGCTGCTCTGGAGTCTAGGAACAACAACAACAACACACACACACACTCATACATACACACACACACACACACACTCACACACGCACGGAGTTACTGAATTTAACTTAGTAAGGGAAATGCAAAGTCAAATCTGAATTCAAAAATGGTGATGGCTCAAAGTAAATATTACACAGATTTTTTCGTCTGATACTTCGTTAAGCTAACTCATCCTCCTTCTAAAAATTGCTCAGTTTCACTACAGATGTCACTGAATTAATACTAAAATTTTTACTAAAAGAACAAAAAAAAGTCTCTATAATTCAATAAATAAATAAAATAAAATAAATCCTAAAACCCATAAAGTTATTTCATTATATTAAAATAGAAAAAAATAAAATGAATATTGTTTTGATAGAGCAGAAGATGGTTTTGCATTTAATTTCTCAGTAAATTTTCTACCCAATTTTTTTTATTGTTTAAGACACCATACAAAAATATAAAAAAAGGGGAAACATTTCTATTTAGAATATAATAGACTTTTTGAGATAATAACAAAAGTTAATTAAATATTAACTGTATAAGCAGAAGACCACATTTTTAAAGCAGATAATAGATGTGACTGTATGACATTTATGCTTTACTCAAAGGATTTAAGAACATTAGCAACACGTGCACTACTTGTGGCTTGTTATCCCAACAGTGTTACTGATATGATTTGCTAACAGCTTATTCATACTGTACAACACTTAATATACAGTTAAATGTTATAGAAACCAGGTGAATAGAATTGTTGTATGTTATGCAAGCATAAAGCAGTTAAGAAGATGAACATGATTAAAGAGTGTAACTACTCTATATATCTCTTTACTCTTTTACTCTTTTACTTGTTTCAGTCATTTGACTGTGGCCATGCTGGAGCACCGCCTTTAGTCGAATCAAATCGACCCCAGAACTTATTCTTTGGAAGCCTAGTACTTATTCTATCGGTCTCTTTTTGCCGAACTGCTAGGTTATGGGGACGTAAACACACCAGCATCGGTTGTCAAGCGATGTTGGGGGGACAAACACAGACACACAAACACACACACACATATATATATATATATATATATATATATATATATATATATACGACGGGCTTCTTTCAGTTTCCGGCTACCAAATCCACTCACAAGGCTTTTGTCGGCCCGAGGCTATAGTAGAAGACACTTGCCCAAGGTGCCACGCAGTGGGACTGAACCTGGAACCATGTGGTTGGTAAGCAAGCTACTTACCACACAGCCACTCCTGCGCCTATATGATGTAAAAGCAAACAAAATGATGAAACGATTCAGTTGGAGAAGAGGAATTACCAGTGGCTAATTTAATTTACATAAAATTATTTCTGCTTAACTGAAAACCAAAATAAGGTCAGAAGTCAAATTTATTTTCATCTAAGCCCTGTAACTGAAGATTAACATGATGTGAACCTAAAATAGCAGTAGATACTTCACCATTAAATATAACATTAATCATTCTAATAATTTAGAAACTGATAGATATTAATAAATTTTTCCCTGTTTCAACTGAAATGATGCTGTAAAATTGCCACTAATCCATCAGCCTCTCTCTCTCCATCCCTCAATCTCTCTCTGAAATAGCATCATAATAAATTATTAAGTATGACTTAAGTTAACAGAAAGCTTCCATGTGTAGGATAATATATATTCAAGAGGAGTGACATAAATTGTAAATAATGGCCAGGAAATAGTTCAGTGTATGTCTAAGATATATGACTTAATAGCAGTGATTACTTTTGACTGGGCACAAGGTCAATATTTTGTAAGAGAAGATGAATGAAACAGCCACAATATATTACTGGTATTCTGAGTTCAAATTCACCCGAGGTCAACTTTGCTTTTCACCCTTTCAGAGTTAATAAAATAAGTACCAGTTGAGCATTGGGATCAATGCAATCGACTTACCCCCTACCCCGAAATGATGAGCAGTTAACTTGATCAGCTGAGTTACCTGTTCCCGGATTACAATGTAAGTGACTGAGTATTCCACAGACATGTGTGCTTTTAATGTAGTTCTTAGGCAGAATCAGCTTGACCGAGCATGTGATAAATCTGTACCATTTGAATTATGAGTACAATCCACTCAACAATCTTCGGCACAGTTTTTTGTCTATTCAATTTCACTCACAAGATGGGTCTAACCAAAGGCCATATTGTGTTGTCACACACAGATTTATACATTTTGAGAGACAGAGACTGAGTAAAAGAGATGGAGATATTAAATTTCCTTCACATTTAAGATATCAATGAAATATTGTCACATCCGGTAAAAAAGATATGCAGTTGCTCATTGCCACAGAGTGATGTGTGTGTGTGTTATATTGACATTTTAATGAGACCAATTTCATTTAAGAAAAAGATGGGAAAATGACAGAAGCTTTCTATTATACATGTGCTGAGCACTCACTTTGTAGTCAACATCTGCTCATTGTTTGACTTCTGTGTTCACTCAGTTGTAACAGAAAATAATTATGGCTATGCATCCATTACACATATACACATTCATTCCACTCATAGAAAGAAAGACAGAAACTGATGGATACACAGAGATCATATACAACCAGACAATTTATGTCTAAAGTTGTAGCTTAAGCATCTTTATCTTGTTGCTCAAATAAGTATTATTAACCAGCACTTTTCAGAAAAGCAGGCACAATCTCTTAAGCAGACAGTTGCTGCTAAAACAACACAATGTAAAGAAAGTCATTTGCTAACAATGTAATGCATGCAAATGTAACACAACAAACTTTTCTTTTCACCTGCTTTCTACATTTACTGTTCTATATATTACTACTGAAATATGGTACAACTCTCTCCTAAATAATGGGGAGAAAAAGCCCAGAAACTAATATGATTTGGATAGATTTAACAGCTGCTGTTTTATTTAAATACTGTGAATATATATCTAAACATTAAATACTGGCATATTGTGAAATAGCAAATGACTGCCAAATTTTTGAAAACAAGAATCTCTGTCTAAAATATCCAGACTGATATTTTCTGGAAGAATCAAGTACCATTATTTCCAATTGTTGTTTTATGCTTGTAATTAATAAGTGTAGACAATACTTTGGTGACAGGTCAAAATAAAGCAATAATGTAAGAACATACTTCGTAATATTTGTGTATCATGTAGTGCAAGACAGACAATTGTAAATGGAACTTGGACAGTATCCATTTATTGTGGCTCACAAAACAACTATGGTATACATAAGCTGGAGTGCTGGGAGATGGAGTAGAGACAAAACATTTCAGGTAAGGATTTTCAGCCAACAATTTATTTTCATTTCCTGATTCATGCTATGACCATCATTACTGATCCTATTGATTTTGTTACCAATTATGATGGTTAACACTTGCATTCCATGAAGGTTTAGACAGACACCAGATCCTGAAGAGGGTTACAAGCCCAAGTGAACAGTAACGTACATATTATGCTTAGCTAAAGTCATCTTATCCATTTTTACATTTGGCACAGTAATTCCTTCAACCTTATGTACTGCGAATTACTCAACTGTAATAAGGATATGGATGTTGTTATCCTTTAGGGAAACTGAAGCTAGAAGACATAATTGATTTATATATAGACATCCCCCGATGTCATAATAGCGTTTGACTTCAGAACCATGTCGTCAATTTTAAAGTATTTGAATTTCACAAAATTAAGTAAAATTACAAATGATATATAAAATAGAATTCATAGGTAACATCTGAACAGCATACCCTTTTTGTTAAGATGTAGCTCCTCTAACTGTGTATTTGTATTTTTTAGGGCCATTCTTTGCATTGATTCCATGAATGATGGCAGAATCTACATATGGTGGAATAAGGGGTCGACTTCTGATGCCTTTTATCTAACAACTGAGATCAGTTGAGCTTCTCTTCTCTCTGTTCCTCTCATATACGTCTCCCTCCTCACCACAACCATTATTTGCATCATCACTGCATTGTCTGCACTGATAATAGTCCCCTGCCCCCGTTGAGTGCCAGAGTATAAAAACTCCAGGATGGCTGGTCAACAGCTCTGCTATTTATTCTGGACCACACCTACCAAGTTGAACTAGGTATGCACATAAAACTAAGCATTACTGCTATACTGCATAATATTTAGCACAATAAATATTTTCTAATTATTCTATAATGAATATATGTATACTAAATAATAAAGAGAGAGAGTGGGGAGGAGAGAGATTATAGAACATTACATAAAAAATCTTGTTAAAATTTCTCTATATTTCTATAATCAGATACCTGGCTCAGGTGTAACATTAACCAAAGACAGTGTGATGTCATTTGTGAAAGCATGTTTGATGTCAAAAACTTCAAATCAATAGAATTCTTTTTACACACCACTTTGTTAAAGAAGTGAAAAAAGAAAGAGGAAGAGGAAACCTAACGTATAACTTTATTTTAATGTCTTTTCAATTGAATATCCATTTTTCAAACCTGAAAGCGAAACCTACTAAATGTAACACAAAATTTAACTAACACCCATCCACACATGTATGCATACACACATACATACATACATATACATACACACACACACACATATATATATACATACACATATACAAACACGTGTATATGTAGATAGACATACATACACACAAACATATATATATATACATACACTTGCATATATATGTATGTGTATATATATATATATATATATATATATATACACACACACATATACATACATATATATACACATATATATACATAAATATACACATATATATATACATATATACACATACATACATATACACATATATATATACATAAATATATACATATATATATACACATATATATACTTATACACACACACACACACACACACACATACATACATATATATATGCAAATATATATATACACACACACACACATGTATATGTATGTATATATATATATATATATATATATATATGAGACTTGCTGGTGGTCTGTTGGTTACAACAACGAGAGTTCCAGTTGATCCAATGAATGGAACAGCCTGCTCATGAAATTAATGTGCAAGTGACTGAACACTCCAGAGTATTGGGGCTAGGTCCTCTGTTTGAGAATACCTTTATTTCTACCTCCCTCTCACCAGTCTCAGACACCCTGTAATTGGATTACATGCACTGCCTTTCTTCCTAACTAAAAGACAGAGCAGATATGGTGACAACTCCAGACTGTTAATGACAATGTTATTAGAAATAGTTCAGGAATTTGGAATTGCACATGAACCATTGTCTCTATTATATTATGGATTATAACAAAATACAATGCTAGAAATCAATGACAAAAGAAGTGGGTATGATGGGTGCTGTGAAAATGTGCTCACACTCTTTTATCAGAAACTTGTTCTCAGAGTTGTGACAATTTCAGTGTTAGGGTGATGTTTTGTTTTTCTTCTTTCCTTTTAATTCCAACACTTCAACAAAAAATTTGACACTTTTAGACTTTAAGTGTAGTTTCTTAGCGTAGCAAATCAATAATTGCTCTTTTTAGACACTACCATTGATTTATATTTCTCAATGTCATCATGACTTTGTCAAGTTACAAATATCTTACATGCGATGAGTGAATAATAATAATAATAATAATAATAATAATAATAATAATAATAATAATGATAACAACAACAACAACATATATACACAGACACACACTCATACACATACATGTTCTAGAATGAAAGACAATGATCGAACAAAGTTTTTTTAAAGATTTTTTCTATTTCAAGTCAAATTTCATTGAAGAAAAACAAAATGGCAAAGGAACCAAAAGAATGATACAAAATGATATAACCAAAGAAGAATCTTTTCAAATTAAAAGAGAGAGACATATGTAATTCCATCATATGAATATGCAAAAGTTTAATTAAAATTGCTATTTTTAGTCATTAAGAAAAATTATCTTAAAACACAGCAAAATAAAATACAAGTCTTGTATTTTGTTTATTTATTCATTTTTATTATTTTTTTGTGGGGTGGGGGTGGAGGGGGTGGTGGTGGAATGATATAAAACGATAAACAAAACCCAAAACTTGTGTCTGCCATGCTACTGAAAGAAGTAACAATAGTAAGAAGAAATGTTCTTTTTTGATAATAACAGTGGGAACAGCAGTAGCATCCTAAGATAGTAATTAGCAGCCAACGAGATTATGGCGAATAAGTGTGGCACAAGAAGTAAAGACAATGTCATGAAAACAAAGACACATCTCAGCTAAAAGACTGAAATAACAATGTGCTTTTAATGTGTGAATCACGTGAGCTCTGCGTTGTTAAAATCAGGTGAAATAAGTAGTTTTTACTGTCACTTCAGAATGAACTAATCTAGAAAACTAGATAAGACGTAACTTTACAATGAATAGATACATGCCTTTTCTAACATTTATTTTTACATCTATTTCCCCACATTTATTGTGGGTTGTATAGTTCTACAAATAGTGCCAATTGCATAAGTTGTTGGAGAATGTATTAATTGCAGATTTTATAATAATATGTTTTGGAATAAAATATTTGATTTAATTAACGTTCGTCTAATCTGCCATTTTGAAGCACAAACTTTAATCTGTTGGTTTGTTTTAACAGCTTTGCTTTTACTGTTTATTTTAGGCTGTCAAAGATGAAGGGGTGGGGGCGTGTTTGAGTGGTTTTATTGTAAGAGTTCAAAATAGAACACCTAGAAATAGAGAACTGCTCACAATATCAACAAAGTGTGAAGAGGACCCTCGACAAATCTACAGCTCAACATAGGTAAAAAAACAAAATTCGTTTTAGAGATGAGAGACTTGAAGATGAGAAAGGTAGTGAATGATTTTCTGGAATTGATAGTGACTAATTTAAGACCATTATTGAAATTAACTCAATTAAAAAAAACCTCAAGAGTTTCAGATGAACTAAGAAGAGACCATTTAAAATTTATTCAATATTTGTTCCACAAAATAAAAGAGACAAAAAAAAAAACAACGGGTGCTGTTGGAAGATGCTGAAAGTTTCGTAATATCAAGTTTGATAACTGGCAGACGCAGTGCACTGCAGTACATGCTGTATGTAAAACATTGCTTATTTACAAATGAAGACATAACTACATTTTATATGCACTTCTCTTAGTTTCAAAAACTTCTTGTTAAATTCCATTTCTTTTTATGTATATTTCACAGAATTGATAAATATACAGTAAATGATATTGTAAAAAGTACTCAGACTAGTAAGATCAGTGAATAAGGAAATATGAACAGTTAAGTTATCAGATGTTTGCTACAATCATTTGTGGAACAAATTCCATCTGAGTTGAGGTGAACGTTCAATCAATGGGTCAGGCAAGACTTATTTATTTCACCCCAGCTTCTGCAGATCTACATTAAGGGAATAAAATAAAACAAATAAATAAATATATATATATATATATATATATATATATATATATATATATATAGGGAGAGAGAGAGAGAGAGAGAGAGAGAGAGGGGGAGAGAGAGGGAGTGAAAGTGAGAGAGAGGCACAAGAGTGGCTGTGTGGTAAGAAGCTTGCTTCCCAACCACATGGTTCTGGGTCAACCAAAGCCTTGTGAATGGATTTGGTAGGTGGAAACTGAAAAGAAGCCTGTTGTGTGTATATATATATATATATATATATATGTGTGTGTGTGTGTGTGTGCGTGCGTGTCAATGTTTATTCCCCCCACCATCGCTTGACAACCGATGTTGGTGTATTTACGTCACTGTAACCTAGTGGTTCAGCAAAAGAACGGATAGAATAAGTACTAGGCTTACAAAGAAGAAGTCCTGGGGTTGATTTGTTCAACTAAAAGGTAGTTCTGCAGAATGGCCAGTCAAATGACTAAAACATGTAAAGCAATAAAAGAATATATGCTCTCTCTCTCTCTCTCTCTCTCTCTCTCTCTCTCTCTATATATATATATATATATATATATATATATATGTATATATATATATATATATATATATATATATATATATATATATATATATGAAATATCCATAACCAACTGGAACATCATTTAACATCATTACTCTTTTTCTAAATGGCATTGATTCATCTGATGGGTCATATTAACACCAAATGAAATGAATTGTAAAGGATTCTTTCTTATTTATTTACGTTTATTTATTTGCCACTACCACCACCACCACCACTACTACTACTACTACTACTGTCAGCTGGTATATTTCTGGAAAAAAAAAAAAAGAAATAAACATTGCAAATTGGGAAATTCTATTCTGATTATTAAAGAGAAGATGAAGCCATCAGACTGTCTACAAAACGTTTCAACACTTTTCATAAATAACTGAACTCTTCCACGAATGTAGGAGAAACTGCCGGTGGGTATGTCAGTAAGGATATCTGCCAACTATGATAATTTCAAACAATCAAATGAAGTGAAAAAAGTAATATTTCATCAGTGAACTGGAAAATGTGCTGTAATTCTTTTTTTTTTTTTTTTTTTGGCAATATTTTGCCGTTAGTATGGAAACCGTCCAGATTTACTTAAGATCGAACAAAACCCAAACAGCAACAGAAAATGCGATTTCAACCAAAAAGAGCATTTCTTTTTTATTTGTTTTTGGTTTACAGAATTGCTTGTTCAGTTTAATTCTTGAGACTTCAGAAAAAAAAAAAAAAAAAAAAAAAAAAAAAGAAAAAAAGAGATGCGAAAGAAATCATGTGTAAGGAATTCTAATTCTTCAGATCAGAAATTTTGTAATTAGGAGGGTTTCTACAAAAAGTAATGCAGAAGAGGGCATAACTTTTATTAAATGACATAGGTTGTTCACATTTCACGTGTTGGTGGAGTAACTCTTTTTCTACAGTAACTCTTCTATCTGTTCTTCATTAGAGACAAATAATGGGTTCCAAGCAGAAGCATTGTGCCATACTTGAGTTCTTGATGAAGCAAAGAGGCAAACTGTCTGACATCTATAGCAAGCTACAAGTTGTTTATGAAGGTGGTGAGCTGGCAGAAACGTTAGCACGCCGGGCGAAATGCTTAGCGGTATTTCATCTGCCATTACGTTCTGAGTTCAAATTCTGCCGAGGTCGACTTTGTTTTTCATCCTTTCGGGGCCGATAAATTAAGTACCAGTTACGCACTAGGGTTGATGTAATCGACTTAATCCCTTTGTTTGTCCCCTCTATGTTTAGCCCCTTGTGGGCAATAAAGAAATAAGTTGTTTATGAAAATGACAAGAGAAATGTGTACAGATGGAGGGAGAATTTTAAAGAAGAGAAAAGGTATTAAAGACAAACCATACAGTTGGGGACCATCAATTGTGGCCACTGTCACTAGTTTCCAACGACTGGAATATAGTTACAATGCATTACAGAATATGGAGGAAGACTTTGGGTATCAGAAAGTGTGGGCTGAGTTGGTTTTTGGCAGTTGAAACCTGAATTAAAAGATAGAAGGGTGGAAGTCTTCTCCAATCTGCTGGAAGCATTTGAAGTCAATGAAGATAGTTTTTTTTTATCTGGAGACAGAGAATGAAACATGGCCATTCCTTATGATACATAAATAAAGGCTCAGTTCATGAAATGGGGGTCACACTTCTCCAAGACCTAAGAGGAATCTTCCACAGGTATTTTATCCCTAGTTACTCCTCTTTCTAATTATTACACCCCTAAAACCTTATATCCTCCCCAGTCATTTGAAAGGCTGACACTCACAGTTAGACTAAAACATATCTGGGGTTGTTATCATAATTGTTGTTGTTGGCACTCCGTCGCTTACGACGTCGAGGGTTCCAGTTGATCCGATCAATGGAACAGCCTGCTCGTGAAATTAACGTGCAAGTGGCTGAGCACTCCACAGACACGTGTATCCTTAATGTAGTTCTTGGGGATATTCAGTGTGACACAGAGTGTGACAAGGCTGACCCTTTGAATTACAGGCACAACAGAAACAGGAAGTAAGAGTGAGAGAAAGCTGTGGTGAAAGAGTACAGCAGGGTTCACCACCATCCCCTGCCGGAGCCTCGTGGAGCTTTAGGTGTTTTCGCTCAATAAACACTCACAGCGCCCGGTATGGGAATCGAAACCGCGATCTTATGACTTCATGTCTGCTGTCCTAACTACTGGGCCATTGCGCCTCCACTGTTATCATAATAATAAAGATTGAATTCACATTTCTTTATTAATTAACATTTTAAATTTCAGATTTACCTCCTTTGCCTTTATTATGACCAGATTTACTCATTTAGGTAATGAATTATTTTCACCTCTCTAATCTTAATTGATAGATATTTCTCACTTCTTTATATTATTCTAGCACTGACTTTACTATTTTCATATAACCTTGAGAAATAGGTGACTTGAGAATATGTGTCGACCAAGGACTCAATATGAAACCGATGAAGAGATATGACAAACAGCTATTTCAGTTGTCTGTATGATACTACCAGAACTTTAGACACTTTACAAAACATAAATCAAAAGATCAGTACTTCTGTCATGTGACATCTGAGAGCTATGACGAACATCAAATGGTAGCAACATATCTCTAACTCTGAAGTCCTCAGGAAAACTGGCTTTGAATCCATTCACTATAAAACTTATTCCAGCATAAAAGCAACCCTCAGGATATTACTTATTGTTTCCTTTTTTAGCTCTAAGTTGAGATACTTGATCCTTGCTCAATCCCAAAATAACTATTTTTATTAGATAGAAACATTTTTACTGATGTTTGAGAAACATCATCATCATCATCATCGTTGTTTAATGTCCACTTTTCATGCTAGCATGGGTTGGACGATTTGACTGAGGACTGGTGAACCAGATGGTTACACCAGGCTCCAATCTAATTTGGCAGAATTTCTACAGCTGGATGCCCTTCTTAACGCCAACCACTCCGAGAGTGTAGTGAGAGCCTTTACGTGCCACCAGCATGAAGGCCAGTCAGGAGGTACTGGCAACGGCCATGCTCAAAATGGTGTATTTTATGTGCCAATAATAATTTTGTGTTTCTTTGATAATGATACTATAACCGACTGAAAAATAAATCTCTCCCTCAATGCATCACAAATTTATTGCTGATATCCTTTCTGGATACACTGATATCTATTATTTGTTTCCTACATCTAAATAAACAATACCCCATGTAATTAAGTGTACTTCCTAAATATGCAATGTGTTCATTTGCAAAATACCGTGCCCCAAATCCTGTTAGTTACATAACCATCCACTCATGCATTCTACCTCTACTTGTGACTCAGTAGAATAAAGACCATTTAGAAATAAGATATTTTCCCCTTTCACTCTTATGATGTTTAATCATGAAGCTTTTTAACGAAACGTTTTCAATGTTCTTAAATGTCTTTCGTTTCTAAGACATTTGTAACTGACAACAGATGGTGTAGTAAAAAATAACATTTATAGTTTGATATTTAGCAACATCATTTAAATTCTGACATTGTTATCTTTATTATGTAATCAGCCGATTTTTGAAAACATATTGATATTTTGATCTAAGTAATTAGTTAATACCAACTAAAAATAAAACACAAGATTATGTAACATATAATCTGTATTTAATTAAAATGGTTGAATCATCCTTCAGTATCTCAAAAATACAGTTGTTACACATATCAAAGAATTAGTCTTTCTTTATAAATAATAAACCTTGAAGTGATGGGCTTCAGAACCTCTGATTATAACTCATGGTTGCCTCACATACATGACAAAGCAAAACTGCATCCAAAAGACTAGGTTTCCTATTTGCAGTCAGAAAATACTCTAACATAGACCAGTTGCTGGTTATCTCTGAAGTAGCTTGATAAGACCTGCAGTCGTGCTGTTTCCCTTTTTGTCTCCATTACAACAGACATAACAACAACTGCTGCTTTAAACAAACAAATATAATGACAACTACTTCTTTGATCCTTTAGCATTTAAACCAGCAAAATCTGGCCCAAATATTCTACATGATTTATGCTTAAACTGGCCAAATCTGACCTCTCACACCCACCCTATAATGTCATTCTAAAAATAAACAATCACTTCATCAGAACCTCAAAGCTATGAGATAATGCATTACTAATTCAAAACAATGTGAATAATAAAGCATCACAGTTGACAAAATAATCTGAATGCTAAAGAGTTAAACAAACAAGCTACATACAATCTTTAACTCAAAGACTATCTTTCCTTTCCTTGTCGTATCTTCTACATCCTACATAAAACATGCCATCCCATCATTTCTGCTCATATATTCTTCAGTACATGTCTTTCTACAGATGTTTAAACAGAATATTAACAGCACTTGAGCCATCTTGGCAGATCAGTAGCAGCAACTGCAGTCAGGGATATTTCTTCCCCGCCAGAAAAAGAGAAAAGCATAGTAAATTCCAAATATGGTCATTGATGACAGAATTATAATTTAATTAATTGGCTATAAATTCTACTAACTATTTTACCAGATGCATTGAAATATCTAGTTTCAATCTGAAACTGTTTGAAGTCCATAAATAACTGTTTGAAGCTACTCCATTGACAGATGTGTCAAAGAGAATTATAAGCTTAAATAGAATTTGGTGTTTACTGAAGTCAATTAGACAAGTTCTAAGCACTATAAGTAACCCTCGTAGAAACTGAGAATGCTATAGTAAATCAATATTGTCACATGGATTCTTAGAGTGTCTCTAACAAAATAATCGATGTTGATAACATTAGATCTGTAGTTTTAGTTCCTTTTTATAAAGTGTTATTACAAGGTTGTCCAATAGTCTCTTCTACAGAGATTTAGATAAACTTTCAACACAATCTCTATCTGAAAGCTACATAATTTGACATATCATGTACACGTATGGCACTTATAAACAAAGATGTACACATACATACACACTTAGACACATATACATGCACACACACACATACAAGTGTGTCTAAGTGTGTGTATGCATGTATACATCTTTGTTTTTATAAGTGGCATATATGTATGTAAAATATACAAATTACATAATATGCATATATCTATCTATCTATATATCTATCTATATATATATATAGAAGTGGCTGTGTGGTAAGTAGCTTGCTTACCAACCACAGGGTCCTGGTTTCAGTCCCACTGCGTAGTACCTTGGGCAAGTATCTTCTACTTTAGCCTTGTGCCGACCAAAGCCTTGTGAGTGGATTTGGTAGACGAAAACTGAAAGAAGCCCATCATATATATATATATATATATATATATATATATATGCATGTGTGTGTATAAGTCTGTAAAGCTTTCTAGAAGTTTATCAAGTAAATATATATGAGCATGTCTAGATATGCAACTATATGCATGAGAATACATACATAAAGCAAAACTTACATACATTCATACATACAAAAATATCCTGTTGTTGATGTTGAAATTCCAATGAAGGAGTCTTGGATCTAGGTTAGAAACCAACTCTTTCTCTATTAGCATGAAATCTTGAAACAAAACTGAACAATGACATACATACACAAATACATACATACATACATACATACATACATACACACACATGCATACACACACACACACACACATTCATGTTGGAAGAAATATGTAACACCTCTTGAAATGTTTTCTTCATTTTCTGATAAAGAAAAAAAAAAAAAACTGAGTTGGAGAAAAATTGACAGATGTTGTTGCAAAGAATGTGTGAAAGAAGAATCTAAAGATGTAGACTTTGGTAACATAAATGCTATTTTAAAATTTACAAATTTTATAAAAAAAAAAAAGAGTTTTACTGAGACGAAATAAGCAGGGGCAAAATATTGTTTAACCTCAAAAAGCTGGAATAGTAATATTGTTTCTTGATAATTTAAGTCTGATTACTCAGTTCGTTAATTTTTTCAATATTACAAGACTCCCAAATATATTACATATTTAAAAGTACAAAAGTTATGATATAGAGATAAGATTTAGAGTTTGTGAATCAAAGAGCTTGGACAGATTCAGAAGTGAAAAACAGCTATTGTACTCTTTTGTAATCAGAGATCAAAAATAAAGGTTTTACAGAAGAAAGATTAGGAGATAAAAACATTTAAGTAACAAATTCGCCACACAGAATGATATGTAGACGATAAAATTTTCATAAACTATTCCAAGCATAGAAAATGGACATGAAATGAACGATTTAGAATTGTTTGTCTTTCTTCCTGAGAATCCCAAATGAAAACAAAACAAACTAACCAAGAAAGAGATATTCTAGAGATACTTGTTAAAGTTTGTAAACTAATGCACTCTTTCTCTATATATATGCATATATATATTGTACAAGCATCTTTTATACATTTTAAAAATCAGCTTCCTTAATTTATTCAAATCTGCCTTGGAGTATTACAAACTTCAGGGACCCTTTAGAGATACATTTTCCCCTGGACTGGAGACCCGTGTTTTTACATAACTTTCTCTTGAAGTACTTGTTGGTATTCTTGACAGTAAAATATTTAAAATAAAAAGTTCTGCACAAAGACATGACAAAATGCTAGTGATGGAGTTGAACTCATAAACCAAGAAACAGTAGCCCAATACCTTATCCATTAAGCCATTTCCCTTGTGCACTGAGACTTAGATTAAATCTGAATTCATAAGGCATTGCACTGCTAATCCAGTAACTTGGCTATTTTCTTATTTCACATTTACTTTAGAACTGACTTTATTCTTAAATACAGTTTTGCTTCTATTTATAGGTTCTGGTACTTGTGGTATTAGTTATTACCCATGTATAGATACTGTTGCTAGTTATTGATCTGCTTACTGTGATGTTGGTCCTAATTCAATCTCCCGGGATTGTCTCCATCCACACAGACAGTGTTTCTCAACTATACATATTTTTATTGTAAATTTTCCACTTAAAAAAGGAAAGAAATGAAATTCTATTGAAATCTATTTGGATGCTGAACATTACAGTTTGGAAAATATAACAGCAGTAATATGAGATTGTTTCTCAAGCTAGACACAACGTTGAGATAAATTAGGTTATATTAACGATATATAGGTTGCATATTGATAATATAATTATGCATGCTAACCACAGCAATTCAACTAAAACAATGACTATTACAATATTTTCCTTTGTATAAACAGTTACTATATAGGGTTATTATATATACTAGTTGTTTGGTCTCAGAGCAAAGTATAAGCAAGGGTAACTCTGAAAAGATGAAAGGCAAAGTTGACTTTGCTGGAATTTGAACTCAGAATGTAAAGACAAATGAAATGCCACTAAGCATTTTGCCCAACATGCTAATGATTCTGCCATCTTGAATAATAATAATAATGATAGTCTTCACAGTGAGGCTCAGAATCAAGGGTAGTTGAAGCTATAAGATGCTACTACAAATAACTTATGGGTTCATACATAATATCTTCTTCCTAATTCCGTCCCGTGTTCTTGGGTAAGGCAACGATGAACATAACTCTATAGAAGCCGACCATTATCAGCATTGAAACTAATGCATAAAAGATAAATATTTTGTAACTTTACATTGTCTAGCTGAAATTAAGGAGACTTTTTACTTAAGAGGAATAGCTTTCATCAGGTTATATGTTCACAATAATGCCCTACATAAAAATCCATCAATAATATTCCAAATATTATACATACAGAACATTCTTTTAATGACCTTAATGTGAGAATACAAAATAATATTCATTTTCCTAAAATATTAAAATTTTCTTCGTAAAATTTTATAAAATATTATTGCAATATTCATAATTGTAAATATTCAACTGCTACAGAATTCGAGCATGTTTTAATGAAAACCAGCTGAAAGAGAATCTGTCCGAAGCTACATTAATGGAAGTCTATATGGAAATAAACATTTCTTAAGGAATAGATTAACAGACTTTTCTAAATCACTTTTTAATGTTAAATTACTGAGTGCGTTAACATGGTTGTTTTTATCGAAGATCAATAATGAATACATCTGTATGTCTTCTGCAGTATCATTGAACATGTGTTCATTCATACAACTATTAATTTATTGATCTTTCCTAATATTATCTTGATTTTTAATAAGACCATTCTATTTATTGGATACAAATTGTTAAGCACCATTTGGTGGTGGTGATGGTGAGGGGTGCAAAGTGGGAGCGTGCATGTGTAAGGAAAAAACGTCTATGAGTATACATACAGGCTAAATATTCTTATTACCATACAGCCAAAAATTATAATCAATTGAAATGAGATCAATGAATTACTGGTACATATTTTATCAATTACTGACTATTGGAGATGTAAAATTCAGACTCAGAATACTTATATAGGTACAGGCTTAACTGTGTGGTAAGAAGCTTGCTTCTCAACAACATGGTTCTAGGTTCAGTCCCACTGCATAGCACCTTGGGCAAGTGTCTTCTACTATAGCCTTGGGCTGACCAAAGCCTTGAGAGTGGATTTGGTAGATGGAAACTAAAAGAAGCCCATTGTGTGTGTGTGTGTGTGTGTGTGTACAGGCGCACATATTTTTGTGCCTGTGTTTTGATGTAGGTAGTCCTACAGCTAGGAATGACTTTTAGTATAACTCAAGATATAAATCAAAGTAAAATAACTACAGGTATGTACCTGAGTAAACTAATAAGTTTGGTTTAGATAATCTGAATGTAAGATAAACAAACATATGTATTTTACATAGTGATAAGTCTAAGGGAAAGGACAAAAGTCTTTAGTACTAAGGAGCCTCTTGAAACCTACTCGATTGCTAAGATTTGGTTAATGTTTAGCTTGCATCTATGAGCATTGATGCTTGGTAAACATCATTGTGTGTGATAGAATGTTCTGCATTTGGAAAGATGGATAGGGGAAAATGTTGTAGAGGATTATCAAGTTATTAAGATGTAGTTCATTGCTAAAATATAAGATGTAGGTGTGACTTGTACATCTAATTAAGTGTAGAGCAAACAAGTTTAAAGAAGCAAAGGCTGTTGTAGGACAAAGTACATTAAAGATCAGAAATTGTTGTTAAATAACTAGATTAATCTTTCTGAAGGAGATGGATATTTAGTCAACCAAGTATTACATACTTAAGTTTACATGTGTTAGTGTGGAGTGCACTATAATAGCTGAAGCTTGTTTCATCCTGTTTACTAATCACACTGATTTAGTTAGTCAAGAAGTTTGCTGATTAACAGATTAAGACGGATATAGCCAAACGTGTTGGGGTGGGGAGCACCACCAACACTGCTGATACAAGCAGCAGCAGCAGTAGTAATAATATTTTCTAATATTGATTCTAAATGTTGGCACAGGGCCAGCAATTTCAGGGAAGGGGTTAAGTTGGTTACATTAACCCCAGTACTTGACTGGTACTTATTTTATCAAACCTGAAAAGGATGAAAGACACAGTTGACCTCAAAACATGAAGACAGATGAAACACCATTAAGCATTTTGTCTTATGTGCCAAAGATTCTGCCAGCTTGCCACCCTATAATACTTTCTAATACTAATACTAATACTAATACTAATACTAATACTAATAACCTTAATTGAACGAAAATGTCTGTAATTTGATAAATATCTCAGTTCTCTCTGATCAAAATATAGAGGTGGAGAAACTGAGTGCTAGGAAATTATAATTGAAATCTAGGGATGTGGGGCATGAAAATAGAACAGTGCCAGTAATAATAGGGGCAAGGGCTCTAGGTATGAAAACATAAGACTGAATATGAGAAAATAGACAGGAAAAACAACAGTGGAACGTCCTCCTGGTATCAAACAGGGAACCCCACGGATTCAGAATGATCCTTATTACTGAGGCAGTGTATCTTCTCTTAGATGTGTTCTCCATCTTATTGGTGTACTTTGAGAGTAGACCCATTCACTTATGGCATTCTTGTAGCTCTTCGTAGAAGGAGGTAAGATCTCTCTTTTCATCATAACTTTCCTCTCTAAGACAAATTGATAAGGGGTTAACTGAAGAAGGAAATGCTGCTCCTTAGTCCTTATAAATTTGTCTAACATAGGACCTTTTCTACTATAGCCACCAGACACAGGAAGACCACTTGCCCTTATGTCCAAAGGAAGGTGACAGGTCAAGTTTCATGATAGACTTGGTGCTAATAATGATAATAATAGACAGGAGCAATGCCAAATCAAAGATAATTACAAAACCAAAATAAATGAGAAATGAAAATAACATCAAGTCTAGACTCTGCAATTGTTATAAAGAGATGACTGACCACATCATTTATGACTGTCCAATAATTTCTAAGTGTGAGTATTTTTGGATTCATGACTGATTCAGTAGCTATGTCCATCAGGCTAAAGTTTTGCATTGGGGGAAGGGCACAATCCCCTTATGAGAAAAACTAGCTTCTGATGACTGAAAGGGGTCGGAGAAATTGCTATGTTTAATAAAATCTCAATGTTTTCCAACTTTTTAAACTTGGCAATACTACCTTTTAATCTTTACACATCTTTTTGTCTTGAAGGACTTAATTGAACAAATAGACCCCAGCATTTATTTATTGTTTTTTTTAAAGTCAGGTACATATTCTGTGGGTCTCTTTTTGCAAATTGCAAAGTTATGGGACATAAACAAACCAACACTGGTTGTCAAATGGTTTTAGGTGACAAAGACACACACACACAAAAACACATACACTTAAGCATATTCCAAAAGGAGGATGTCATTGTTAATATGGGGAATTGGGATGGACGGGTAGAAATAAAGGTGAGAAGAAGAGGAGGTGAGATGAGTGTATTTGAATGCTTGCATAGAGGTGGCACCAAACTAGCTGGGGCTCTATCAGTCAAGTGGCTTTTCTTCAAATGAAGTCTAGGATGTCTCTGCATCCAGTCGCATTGTCTTGGATGTGAGAGCAATATTTCATTGGATGTCTCACCTATGTTTTTGATGTTGATGATGGTGATGATGAAGATGATGATGATAATGGTTTCAAATTTTGGTACAAGACCAATATTTTGGGGGGAAGGGAATAAGTTGATTACATCAACCCCAGCGTTCAACTGGTACTTATTTTTATCAACCCTGTAAGAATGAGAAGCAAAGCCAAAACTTGGCAGCATTTGAACTCAGAATGTAATGACGGATGAAATGCTGCTAAGCATTTTGCCTGGCACAGTAATGATTCTGTCAGCTTACTGTCTCAACAACAACAGTAGTAGCAACAACAACAACAAAAATCCTTTGTACTGTAGGTACAAAATCTGAAATTTTTGCGGAAGGGGCTAGTCAATTACACTGGCCCCAGTGCTCAACTGGTACCTATTTCATCAACTCTGAAAGGATGAGATGCAATGCTGACTTCGACAGAATTTGAACTCAGAATATATAGATGGATGAAATGCTGCTAAGCTCACTGCCAATCATCATCATCCTTTAACGCCTGTTGTCCATGCTGGCATGGGTTGGACGGTTTGACCGGGCTGGCATGCTGGAAGGTTGCAACAGACTCCAGTCCGATTTGGCATGGCTTTCTATGGCTGGATGCCCTTCCTAATGCCAACCACTCTGAGAGTGTAATGGACGCTTTTATGTACCACCGATATGTATAATAATAATAATAATAATAATAATAATAATAACAATAACAATAACAATAATAATAATAATAATAATAATAATAATAATAACAATAATGATAATAATAATAATAATAAAAATAATAATAACGGTTTCAAATTTTGCCACAAGGGCAGCCATTTTAGGGAAGGGAGTAAGTTGATTACATCGACTCCAGTGTTCAACTGGTACTTATATTATCAACCCTGAAAAGATGAAAGGCAAAAGTCAACTGTGGTGGAATTTGAACTTAGAATGTAATGACGAATGAGATGCCGCTAAGCATTTTGCCCAGCGCAGTAACAATTCTGCCAGTTCACCATTTTAATAACAACAACAACAGCAAAAATCCTTTGTACTGCAAGCACAAGACCTGAAATTTTTGCGAAAGGGGCTAGTTAATTACAGTGACTCCAGTGTCAATAGGTACTCTTTTACTCTTTTACTTGTTTCAGTCATTTGACTGCGGCCATGCTGGAGCACCACTTTTAGTCGAGCAAATCGATCCCAGGACTTATTCTTTGTAAGCCTAGTATTTATTCTATCGGTCTCTTTTGCCGAACTGCTAAGTTACGGGGACGTAAACACACCGGTATCCGTTGTCAAGCGATATTGGGGAACAAACACAGACACCCAACACATATACACACACACACACACACACATATATATACATACATACGACAAGCTTCTTTCAGTTTTCGTCTACCAAATCCACTCACAAGGCTTTGGTCGGCCTGAGGCTATAGTAGAAGACACTTGCCCAAAACTGCCACGCAGTGGGACTGAACCCGGAACCATGTGGTTGGTAAGCAAGCTACTTACCACACAGTCACTTCTATGCCTACATATTTTATCAACCCTAAAAATATGAATGGCAATGTTGGCTTCATTCGAAATTAGAATATAAAGATGAATGAAATGCTGCTAAGCTCACCGCCAATAATAATAATAATAATAATAATAATAAAAATAATAATGATAACAATAATAATGAAAATAATTGCGATAGTGTCATTTAGGTCAGAGTGTAAAAGGTGCTATCCTATCTGCTTACTGATATATGGTTTAAAGAAAATGTAAAGCCAATCTGTTAATGAATATTTACATATTAATTCAAGTTATTATGAATCACTAATGTTAAATAAATGACAACAAACAAATTCCTCCTGTAAATTCAAGGTGTGAAAGAATTCTATTCAATACCGAATCTATAGAATATAAGAAATAAACGCAAATAAACTTGCAAAAATGTTAAACTGAAATTAACTTCCAGTTTCCAAAGCAACAACAAGATTCATTGCTGTACGTGTAGAACAAGATAAAAACTATGACAGGTTTTAAGCAGCATGTAACAACATAATATAACATGTTTCGCAAAATACAAACATCTCCCAAAGACCCATATATATATTATAAGAGTATGGGAGAACAATGGATGCAGGAGTAATAAAATGTTAAGGAAATCTGTGAACAGAAGAGATGGAAAGGTTGGGAATAAATTGAGTATGGCATATCTGTCTGCCTGTCTGTCTATCTATCTATCTTTTCTTTTACTCGTTTCAGTCATTTGACTGTGGCCATGTTGGAGCACCACTTTGAAGGGATTTTAATCGAATGAATCGACTCCAGGATGTATTCTTTGTAAGGTTAGTACGTAATCTGTCATTCTCCTTTGCTGAACTGCTAAGTTACAAGGCTATAAACACACCAGTATCAGTTGTCAAGCAATGGTGGTGGTGGTGGGGGGAACAAACACACACACATACATATATATATATATATATATATATATATATATATATATATATATATATATATATATATATATATATATATATATATATATATGCACACACATACACTATGGGCTTCTTTCAGTTTCCGCCTACCGGATTCACTCATAAAGCTTTGGTCAGCCCGAGGCTATAGTAGAAAACACTTGCCCAAGGTGCCACACAGTGGGACTGAACCTGGAACCATGTGGTTCGGAAGCAAGTTTCTTACCACACAGCCATACCTGCGATATATATATATATATATATATATATTAGATGTGGAAAGAAATTGAGACAGAATCTGGGCATTAAAGACATCAACTAAAGTGTGCAGGGGAGACAACTGCATGGTATGACATGTGATGCAAGTTGGTGATATGTGCTCATGGAAACCATTCCACATACCAAGTGTAGGAGGTACCAATGAGGGGTGAAATTATATGTCATTATGCGAAAATATATAATAAAGAAGTGGGTGGGATATGTCATGATGGAGACCAATTCAACCATGTCAATGAAAATAAACATAGTGAGATGCTGGTGGTGGTGGTGGTGGTGGTGATGAAATAAGTGGTGGTGGTGGTGATGAAATAAGTGGTGATGATGAAAGATGTGATAGTGGTGGTGGGGTCATTGTATGTAATTAATTAATTAATTATTACTTAGAAATAGAAACAGAACTCTAGAAATATTTGTTTAGGAATTAATGTTATAATTTAATTTTAAAAAAAAATGGTGGTGGTGGTGGTGGAATTTAATCTGCTTATTCATGATTTAGTTCAGTAAATTCCTTTAAAAGTATCATCAGACTGGATTATAATTAATAAAAACAATATTATTCCCCCCCTTTTCTTTCTCCTGCAACAGTGCAATAAAACAATATTCATTGAATGTAATTAGATAATTATTGGAATAAGATTTTTTAAATATACAATAAGATAAAATAAAACTAATATTTTAATCATGACATATTTCAAATGGATGTTAACAAGCAATATGATATCACATTCGGTTTCTAAAAATCAAAACAAAACAAACATATTAGAAACAAGACATGCAGACAGAACCGAGATATATGCATCTTGTGTGAAAAACTTACGGCTGGATATTGCAGAATTAGAATCACGGCATGGATCTTGGAACTTTCTAAAGCACCATGACTGTATCCAATGACTAATTTTTCTTTTAATATCTTTCCTCAATTTAGGATTTAAAAGGTCTTTCACACCAAGCACCTCCATCTCAATCAGTGTTTTCACTTTTTTGCTCTCACCAAACTTTTCATTCTGACTTATATCTACTTTTGATGTTTTTTTTCTGTTTTTTTTTTCTTGAAAAGTTTTCGATAATTATGTCTATCTGTCCAGTTGGTTGGCTATCTTTTGTATTTGTTTTTTTTTTTGTTTTTAATTTGCTTTGTAGTATTTTTCCTTCTTTCCTCCTGTCTATATACATCTATAATTTTCCTTTGATGGCTATTATTTGCTATTGCCAAGCCAATTAGTGAATTGGCATCCCAAAGCTTATTGGTTCAGCTTCGTCTGTCAATCTGACATGATGATATGTATCTATTCATAGTGAGCAGATTGCTTCCACTGCCATCAGTGTGTGAATGAAATCCCAATGTAGAAAGTTCAGAGAATAACTTAAGCAGACATAGTTACATAGGCTATATAACAGAGACGGGTATGTGTGTGTGTGAAAGAGAAAATGAGAGACAGAAAGTGTATATATTTATGTAAATATAATATATATGTACGTATATATATATATATATATATGTGAAACAGTAAAACATGAAATGAGAGTAAAAACTATAATTTCAGACTATTCCTCAGTTGGGGAGAGTGATAACTGAATTCCTGTTAGAAAATAATAAAAGAATAGGTTTCCCCCTTCATTTCTACTGATGTTTGACTAAAGTTCATTTGAGTCTTAGTTGTCCGAAAGTAAAAAGAGAAAAATTTCAAAATAGATTAAATCAATAGGATCGATAATGATTTTTGTAGCAAAGTAATTGTTGACATGTGTAAGTGTGTGTGTGTGTGCGCATGCACACATATTTGCATATATGTTTATACATACATGCACAAAATATGTTTGTGTATGTATATATACTTACATGATAATACATGCATACACATACACTCATATATATATATGTGCACAAATACACACACACATACATAAGCATATATAGATTACATTCAGACACATAAAGTTGTATATATATATATATGTGCATGCACAATTTCACCAACCCATTTCTCCTTGAGAGAAAAAGTGTGTGTGTATGTGTGTGAGTGTACATGTGGTCAAACATCTATAACTAATATTTATTACCAATATGTCTATGTGTGTGTATATATGTAGTTAATTATGTAAGCAGTCTTACACATGGCTACACCATGCATATATATATATATATATATATATACACACTCTGATATGCACACATACACAGACATTTTCACATCTTCTCAATCTTGCCATGCATATCCATCCAAAGGGAATAAATCAATTTCCTTTCAGGTAAAATATTTGGCAGACTGTCTAGAAAAAAATAAATAAAACACAAAAAAAAAAATCTGTATATATATAAAAAAAAAAATTGAAAATAAATATAAAATCAAATCTTAGATATAGGAGTTAATAATAATAATAATAATAATAATAATAAATATTAAGAAAGGAAAGAAACAATGAAAGTGAACAAAAAAAGGGAAGGAAACCTGCAGAAATTAGGTTGAATAATAAATCGATCTTTTGATTTCAACAGACTTGTATAGTTTTGTACTTTACAGTAAGATAAAGCAATTATTTTAATTATTTCACACAAAATAAAGAAAACTCTGCTACTCCCATACTCTCTCTGTCTTACTTGATAGGTGAGCCAATTCATGTGAATTCCTAAGATTGCCTCCTTTTTGCTGCAGCGAGTAATACATTCAGTCTACAATCACATCACGAATAACAATCAAGCCAGTAAATTATGCCTGGTGAAAAGGTCTGTCAGCTTAGCTATATTTATAAGAAAATTTTATTAACCCAAAGAAAGGCTTCTTAAATACTCCACTGACTATATTTATCCACATCTTGGCAACAAAAGCAGGTCAGAAAACACTTGTTTTGTTTTGTTTTTGTTATAGCAGTGTAGTCTTTTGCTTGCATTTATTGAGTCTGTACTTTAGAATAACTTGTTTACAAGTGCTGGCACTAATAGGCAAGCCTTTACTCACCCAGCATTTATTTTACAACCAGTGAACCAACACAGGCACTGTCATTCTTTCGTTTCTCCTATCATGAGAATACCACAGTCACAGCTCATTTGAATTGTGCAACCACCCTCACCCAGTTGATACCCTTGTCTCTTTCCATTATACAAAGCATCTTGCTTCAATATTTCCATTCAAACTGTACCTTTCAAAACCTCTCTGTCAACATTAATTAAAAAATTTCTCTCCAATCTGCAGGGTTTCAGCTCATCATCACCTAAATCAGCCCCATCAAGATATCCCCTTTGCTAAAGGCTATGAGAACTTTAAAAATTGTTTGTCAAGCTATTAAAAAAAGGCAATGGGAAATTGTCTCCAAATATTGTCTCTCGAACCTTTACAATATGGTGAGGTATTTAGTGGTGCTTCAACACTGCAGTCAATGGGTTAGCTATTAAAAGAAATATATAAAATACTTGTAGAGAACAATGTAAGTGAAAATACATTATTCTGCTGTCTTAAAAAAAAAAAAAAACTGTTGGTCTGTGCCACCAAGCAATAACAACATGAATAAAAAACAATTTTATGATGATCAAGATATGGTTTTTGTTGCTAATAATGTGAAGAACTAATATGTTTAAAAAAAAAATCGTAAAAAATAAAAATGTATTATGTTTTAGGTTAATAGCTTTAGTGTGTTCTGAAAAATCACTACTAACAGACTACAAAAAGACAGTTGAGCCACTGTATTACTAGAGAGGACAAATTAAAAAATTACAAAAAAAAATATGACAAATTTTTCACAGAGATATTCAATCTCTTATTGTGCCTTTCACAAAGGAAAAGCCATATAAAGTGCATATATCAGATTTTGGAAATCACGCCATAGTGACTTGCTGGGTTTACTAGGAAAAAAAAAAAGGAAAAGGTAGGAAAACCATAGGGGAAAGCAAGGAAGTAAGGAAAGAGGGGAAAAAAATTGAATGAACTGAAAGTAAAGGCTGGAAAGTTTTCACCAAAAACAAAAATAAACAAAAAAAAAAAAAAAGAATGGTACCCTGCTCTCCTGTAATACTTGAACTTGAGGGTAATTTAAACATAAACTGTGGTCAATTTGATTTTATACTGAATCTAAAAGATGATAAAACAAGTATTGTCCAGATTGAGAAGCTAGAGGGTCAATACCCAACAGGGTAGAAGGCTGTCTTTTGACAGCTATGGGATCTCTGTCCATGAAGTTTGGGACTTTTCAAAGCTTAGTTAAAGCCAAAACGTTCATGGGCAATTTCAGAGATTATAGTTTGCAGAAAGTGATCTCAGTGAAATGTGTTCAGAGTCGATGGGGTTTTCTGATCTAATCTTGGTGATCGTTTCTCATCCATGTCAGTGGGTAGCTTGACATTGTTTTCTTTTTAAAAATTTAATTGACCTGTTTCAATTAAATTTATGTTCTACTCCCACCTAACACATTTATAGATACATCTAACATGCTTTATAATCCTTTTAGTAATGGGCTCTTGTGGCAAATGAAGAAAGGATTGTTGTTGTTATTATTGCTATTAAAAGTGGGTGACAGATACCAAGGTGGGTGGAGTGTTAGACAAAATGCTGTGGAGTATTTAGAAACCTTTATAGACATGAGTGTTTGTATGCTGCCGTGGCTCTTCAGCTTGCAGCACAAATTTGGATCAATTTGTAACACCTTTAATTGTTACAATCAGCAAAATACAAAGAATGAAGTATAACAATGGATGGAAAAGTATAGAGAACAAACAAGCTGGATATTTTTAATCTTTTCAGAAACTGCATGACAAACAGTGACAATAATTACCATTTTTGGAACCCTTTTAACTTTTACATACAGTTTGGTACACACACTTTTACATACAGTTTGGTACACACACTTTTACATACAGTTTGGTACACACACTTTTACATGCATGTTAGTTTAGGATAAGATGCCCTTGTGGATAAATCTTGTTACTGATGAAAATTTTTTTCCCTCCAAATGAAGTCTATGGACCATGAAGTTACAGTCAGTTTCCTCATTATGCAGCCATTCTCCAAGAAGAAAATGTTTGTCTTTTATATCATGAGCCAACTTAATTTTTACTTTCAAAAAGTTTTAAAAGTCAAATTAAAATTTGTGAATGGTAGAAATTATAGGCACAGGCACTCTCAACTATACAGTTCCGAGTTCAGTCCCACTGTGTAGCACATTGGGAAGTGTCTTCTATATCCTGAGGTTGACCAGACTTGTGAGTGGAATTGGTAGACAGAAACTGAAAGAACTTCCCTGATTTTTTACCAACATTTTAATAGAGTTCAGTTTTTTGCTTGTCTAGCTTTCAGTATATTTTTCCAGTATATTGTTTCTGCTCGCTTTTGGTTTTGTTTGTTCTTCTTTCTTTCTAGTTATGTACATGCCTTCAAACATCATTTCAGTCTTTTTTTCTTTTACATGTTTCAATCACTAGACTGTGGCCATGTTGGGGCACTACCTTGATGAATTTCTAGCCAAATGAATCAACCCCAGCACTTATTTTTTGTTAAACCTGGTACTTACTCTATTGGTCACTTTTGTCAAAATGCTAAGTTACAGGGACGTAAACACACCAACACCAGTTGTTAAGTGGTAGTGGGGGACAAACACAGACAGAAAGACACACATGTCGAATTAAATACACAACCGAAAGAGCTACTAATAGTTTCATGCAATCATAATAATTTTACAGGCATATTTACAAAATACATCCTGTATCTTAAAGCAATCATTCAGGATCTAAGAATAAACACAGAGCTATATTAAATTTCCTACATACATTTCATCATTATGGTAGTTCAGAGTACATAAATATTTTTATATACTTTACAACTTTTATATTAATGCATGCGTGCAGGTATGCACACACACACATACACACAGAGAGATACACACAAGTACACTCTATTTTATAGATGCCAAAACAAACTTCATAAACTGTTACTCAAAGTTTCATGCAACCGAAATTCATCAGACAGCTGTGATAATTCAGTCTTATAAAATAAATTTTTAAATATTTTTTTGTGTGTGTATATTCTTTTATTCTTGTTTCAGTTATTTGACTGTGGCCATGCTGGATCACCATCTTAAAGGGTTTTTTGGTTGAAGAAATTGACCCTGCTCCCTAGGATTTATTCTTTGTAAACCTAGTACATATGCTATCAGTCTCTTTTGCCAAATTGCTAAGTTACGGGGATGTAAACACACCAACATCAGTTGTCAAGTGATGGTGGGGGAACAAACACAGACAGAAAGACACACACGATGGACTTCTTTCAGTTTCTGTTTACCAAATCCACTTACAACGCTTTGATCAGCTGAAGGCTATAGTAGAAGACACTTGCCCAAGATGCTATGCAGTGGGACTGAACCTGGAACCATGTGGTTGGGAAGCAAGCTTCTTACCACACAGCCATGGCTACACCTATATATTGAAACATTTACATATATATATTGATATATTATCTTATATGGATACACACACACACACACATGGTGTGTGTATGTGTGTGGGGATGTGAATGTGTGTTCAGGAGGAGAGGGAGAAGGGATAAATAGGGACTCACACACATGCATACATTCATACATATACTTAAACACACATCATTTGAAACAATCTCGATCAGTGACTTCATATCTGGGAGAGAAGAGTTCTATATATTATAATACTGCTGAAATCACGAACCAAGTAACAAAGCTGAGAAAATTGTATGGATTGTGAATGTGATTTTGCTCAATATTATTTACACGTCTAAAACAAATTAAGTAGAAAATAACAAAAACAAACAAACAAAAAAAAAACAAAAGTAAAAGTGTAGAGAAAGTTTCTGTAACTTCATTTATGTTGAATTGGTATGATTCCCTGTTTGAGTCATTTCACTTCATTTATTTTGCTGTTGGCTTTACGAAAAT
Source organism: Octopus bimaculoides (assembly GCF_046866305.1). NCBI lineage: Eukaryota > Metazoa > Mollusca > Cephalopoda > Octopoda > Octopodidae > Octopus > Octopus bimaculoides. The sequence continues at coordinate 45,692,244 of NC_142945.1, read as the reverse complement.
CACTAAAGATCACTTGAGATCCCATTTCTCATTTCCTTATAAATGTTTACTTCTCTGCCTATAGGCCAAATTAGGTACAAATTCTGCTTTTTTTAATTTTTTTTTTTTTTATATTTGAAGTGCAAATCAAATATATATAGACTGAAATAAAATGACAACGTTATATGAACTTTATACATCATGTGCACCAAACAAATGCACATACAGTCTCTCATAAACATACCCATATATATATGAATATATATAAGCATATATATATATATATGCACATATACATAAGTGTGTGTGTGTATGTATATATATATATATATATATATATATATAGTGACATAGGGTAGTATAGTTTGCATGAAACATTGTCTGATGTATATGTTTTTACTAATTTTTTAAAACCAAAATAATGCCGGTTATAAAAATTAATATTACCTGTTGATTGATGGTTTGTACTCCTAAGTGGTATTTCAGTATATTTACATAAGTGTGTATGTGTGTGTGCATATGTATGTGTGTGAGGTATATGTGTGTGTGTGTGTGTGATTAAGTTGATTTTTTATATTACATATAACTTGACATAAAGACAAGCATTAATATATCACACACACACACACACACACACACACACACATATATATATATAAATGAATATAAATGCACACACACACATGTAAATGAAAAATTATTATCCAACTTGCTTTTATAATTACTTTTTATAAAGCTACATATATATATATATATATATATATATATATATATATATATATATATAAAGAAAAATAAGAAAGCAGTGATAAATCAATTAATAATTATATCTATTAATTACAAAACTAGAGATAATCTCTAATTATTACCTCATTTTTGAATATTAAATCTAATATTCAAAATAAATAATAGGTAAATTCATTGGATATTAACCTTTAATTGAACTATATATTACATCTCTCTCTCTCTCTATATAAGAATCAACATCACCTCATGGACCTATTTCTACACATCAGTTATAAATATGACAATAAGAAAATCACATCTATTTGTCCATACACATATGAAACATGAAGCAAGATGAGCAAAAAAAAACAAAGAAAGGCTGTCAATGAATGATTAATTACTAAACACAGAAACAAACTTTATAATATAAAAACTGTTAAAATGAGTCAAATTTGAAATGAAAATACCGTATTTTTTATGAGCGGATTCAACTGCAACGTGAGTTTGCACATTTGTGTGCATACTGTCCTTACTCTGGTGGCCGGAAGAAACGAAAAAGTAAGCCAGTCTGATTCTGAAGTTTGACTCGAAGAGATTAAGAGATTAGTGAGTCTGGATTCTAGATTTTGATTTCAGACCAGAGAACTGTGAATGTCAAGAACTGCAGATTATCAAATCAGGTCAGAAGAAATTTAGACCTAATTATGAGTTTTATAAGTGAGTCCGAATTGTAGATTTGTCCAGTTGGAATGTGAACATCAATGAGTCTTGGATAGTTTAGCTCCTTTTATTTATAAAGTATCCACTTACATTTCAACTTTCAAATTGAAATAGTCTCAAAAACCAAGATAAAAAAGACAACTGCAGCTTAATGTTTCTATTTTTATTGTATTGAAATTTGTTATGTTTTTTTTTGTTATAGATTGATCATCCTCTTATTTTGTAGTTATGTTAATTTTATTTCTATTTGTGTGTGTGTGTGTCTTGCTCACTACATGTGTGTGAGTGTGTATCACTTTCTTTCTCTCTCTCTCTCTCTCTCTCTCTCTCTTATACACTCCTTCTCTCTCTCTCTCATATATTCTCGCTCTCTCTCTCACACAAGTCTCTTTCTCTCTCATATATTCTCGCTCTCTCTCTCTCTCTCTCATATTCTCGCTCTCTCTCTCTCTCTCTCTCATATTCTCGCTCTCTCTCTCTCTCTCTCATATTCTCGCTCTCTCTCTCTCATATTCTCGCTCTCTCTCTCTCATATTCTCGCTCTCTCTCTCATACTCTCTCACTCTCTCTCTCACACAGTCTCTTTCTCTCATATACACTCCCTCTCTCTCTTATACACACTCTCACCCTCTCTCTCACACAAGTCTCTCTCTCTCTCATATGTTCTCGCTCTCTCTCTCTCATATATTCTCGCTCTCTCTCTCATATATTCTTGCTCTCTCTCTCATACTCTCTCTCTCTCTCTCATATATTCTTGCTCTCTCTCTCTCATACTCTCTCTCTCTCTCTCTCTTACACAGTCTCTTTCTCTCATATACACTCTCTCTCTCTCTTATACACGCTCTCTTGCTCTCTCTCTCTCATACTCTCTCTCTCTCCCTCTCTTGCACACAGTCTCTCTCTAGTTACCTTAGATTAAACTTGATCAGTAGATACATATCCAGTTAGATTAACATCTATCTCTCTATCTTTTACCAGTTCGCATTGTCTGTTTTTGTTTTTTTTTATATTTTCCTTAATCTGCCTACCTATCTATATTTTTTTTTCTTTTCCAGTAGTTTTAAAACTAATGAAAAAAAAAAAAAAAGAACAAAACAGAAAGTAAACGGAAGAGGAATTAAAGAAGAAACAAAATAAAACTAAACAAATATAAAAAAAACCACTTTGGAATTAAAAAACAGCATAAAATACATTTCTGCAGAGGCATACATATTAGTAAAAAAAACAAACAAACAACAATAACCAAACAACAACAAAAAAAAAATAGAATAACAGAACTGTGAACTATTGTTTTTAGTTAACTCACACTTAGAAAACAAAATAGCAAGATATAAGATTCAGCAATCTTTCAATGAATCCATTGTAGCAATAAAAAATATAAAGCAAAGAATAAAATCTAAAAATAAATAATGATGATGATGATGATGATGATGATGATAAAAAGAAGTAAAATGATAATGGTTATGATGATAAAATGAAAAGAAGAAAAATGTTGAGATGATGCGAATATGGAAAATAAAACATGGAAAATTATAGAAAGACATCATCGATATGAGTGAATGAATTTTATCAGTGATTTTAAAGAAATTTCTTTTTTATCTTGTTTTTCCTTTATCAGTTTATGGAATTATAGCATTATATAGCTTATTAATTTAGAAAGGAAATCTCTCTCTCTTCTCTCTCTCACTCACTCATATATATATGTCTCTCTCCTCCTCCTCCTCTTCATGCACACATTCACACACTCTCCCACTCAATCACTCTTTCTCTCTCTCTCTCTGTCATTTCTCCTTTCTCTCTCTCTTTCTCGCTATCATTTTCTCACCCTTAGATTAAAGTTGCCCTCTGTTTTAGAATATTGATCCACGTTAACTGTGATATCTATGTGCACGTGTGTGTGTGTGTGTGGATGGATGGACGGGTGTATGCTTGTGTGTGTCTATATGTATGCATATTTGTGAGTGTGTATGTGTATGATCTATGTTTGTGTATGTGTCTACAATACAACAGCTTCTATTGACATTTTCCTCATTAATAAAAATAATGTTGATTACGACGATGATGATTATGATAATGATAGTAATGATGAAGAAGACGATGGTGTTAATGATGATGATGGTTTCTATGTTTCAGTTAAAGGAACACTGGATTAAAGTGACCTCAGTACTCGAGAGGTATCTATGAAATCAATGCCAGAAGGATGGTTGATAAGCTCAATCCTGGTTACATTTGAACTTAACTTAAGGCATTTTCCTAGCACTTGATGATCAATCCTCCGACTCCACAGCTCCAATAATGTAGTTTCTTGTATTGGAACATGGTCAGAAACTTTGGCAAGTGAACAGTCGAGTATGTATACCATGGTGTACAATAGACTGGCAGTTATTTTATCAGTAAGTAAGGATGAAAGACAAAGTCGACCTCAGCGATATTTCACTCAGAATAAAGGGACAAAACTAAATACTGTAAGGTTTTTTTTTTGTCCAACACACAAGCATATTTTTGTGGGTGAAAAACAGTCAATTGTACCAACTCCATGGGGAAATGCTCTTCCTTACAGACTCCCCAAATACAGAAACAAGAAAAAAAAAAAAAAAATTAAAAAGTCTTGGTACTGATTTTATTAACTCAGGAAAGGTAAATCAACTTTGGTGGGATTTGATCTCATAATGTAAAAGGGCATAACTTAATATCTCAAGCTATCTTATCATGTATTATAATTGCACTATACACGTCCACGTACCATGTACTATGCATCCTTATACTATATATCCATGTACTATGCAGTCAATAGTATACAAGTCAGACCTCCACTAATTTTATGCAAACTCCTTCTGGCAACATGTGTGCTTCGCTCTTGACCAATCTTTGAGACTTCCAGTTTATTGGCTCCATTATCTTTCATTTCTTTTGATCAGTAACTTCCTATCAGATTGCAGTATTACTACAAGTGTTGATGGGTCTCTTTCCGGTCTTCATTTTTATCAATTCCAGTGTGAACTAGGGTTCATTTTTGTCCTTCCTTTCACCCATCTATACACTACTATATTTGCTGCCACATCCATCAAACACCCACTCTGACACATGGCACTAAAATTATTCAAGGCAGTGCCCCAGTATGGCCACAATCTTATGAATGAAACAAGTAAAAGATTATAGATACCGGCCTATTTATGTCTGACAATATTCCTGTTCATGAATGAATTTGAGAGATGGTAAGCAAGATTGGCTTCACTCACTGCCCAGATTATTGGAAATGATCCAAACATTCCTAATAATGCCATGAACTCATAAATTATCTTCAACAACAAACATAAATCATACTAGTGTTACCGGCATCACAACTGTAAGTAAACTAAGCGACAGTATTTTACAACTTGCTGTTGTTGTAAACAAGAAAAGAAGCAGGAATATTAGGGAAAGGTGTACTGTTTGACCTCACTAATCTGTTTGGTTTCATGTAATGAAGTAAAGCTCATAGTGCAGCACACACACACACGTGTGTGTGTGTGTGTGTGTGTTAAGTTGTAATAAAAATGATTGTACATGAAGGCTTACTTGATACTTTTTGTGGAGTACATATTATTCTTTAACAAGAATAGTATTGACAGTGACTCTGAAGTTTTGACCAGCTAAGCCGTCATACTGTTCAGTCCCACTGTGCGGCACCTTGGGCAAGTGTCTTCTACTATAGCCTCGAGCTGACCAAAACCTTGTGAGTGGATTTGGTAGACGGAAACTGAAAGAAGACCGTCGTATATATGTATACACACACACACATATATATCGTTTAACGTCCGCTTTCCATGCTAGCATGGGTTATATATATATATGCATGTATGTTTGTCCCCCCAACATCACTTGACAACCGATGCTGGGGTGTTTATGTCCCCATAACTTAGCAGTTCGGCAAAAGAGACCGATAGAATAAGTACTAGGCTTACAAAGAATAAGTCCTTGGGTCGATTTGCTCGACTAAAGGCGGTGCTCCAGCATGGCTACAGTCAAATGACTGAAACAAGTAAAAGAGTAAAGAGCATGTGTGTATATATATCATTGCTATTATGTTAAACTGTCATATGTCCAAATTTTGCCAAATGCGTTTTTTTTTCAATATTTATTTTTGCATGCAATAGTCGGTTCTTTTGGTCAAACTATCGTATCCCCAGCTGCTTCAGATGCCAAGATATCAAAAATTGCCAAACGGTAGTACAACAGTTTTACTATGGTATGGTGAAAGCATTTTTTGGCTTTCTGAAAAAAACCGTTTTGGACTTACAACACCTTGCATAATAGCAATGATGTATATATTTATATATCACCAGCATCATTATTTAAAGTCCATTTTCCATGCTTGCATGGATTATATGTGTGTGTGTGTGTGTGTTTGTGCGTCTGTCTGTAAATGTAAATATATATATATATATATACATATATATACATATATATATATATATATATATATATATATATATATATATATATATATATATATATATATATATATATATCAATCAATAAATTTTTCACATCTGGATGCATCTTGATAATTAATTAATTCGTTATGAAGACTGTTGGGAGGATTGATAACAAGGTAGGTTTTATGAAGAACAAATCTGAATCATTTGCATATTCATCTAATCAAAGAAATGGTAAGACTGCAAATTTAAATGCGTTACATTATGTAATTAAATAACTTTATATTCTGAGTTTAAGTATTACCAGGATTAAATTATGATTTTTCATACCTGAGTAAATGAGTTAAGCATCAGACCAGACATATTTTTATCATAATACTTGTTAGAAATTTCCTGTGCATTGTACCGTCACTGTCTTCAAATATGTATTCTACCCACACTAAAAACAATTTCAGACTCTCAGATTCTCTTTTGTTTGGGTGATTTGAGAAGCAATGGAAAAATTTGATGCAGACATAAAATATTAATAAATTCCCAAGAGAATGATTCCTCTAAACTTAATACCAGTCAGAAGAAAGTATCTTCCTTACTATTACTGTTACTGGGAGCTTCTTTCATTAAATTCAAGAGGGCTGATAAACAAAGTTAGTTCTAAGAGAGACTGGAAATCATAATTTGGCCCTTTAGCATTTAAACAGGCCATATCAGGCCTAAATATTCTGCAGGTTTTACATTCAAACCAGACGAATCCAGCCCCTCACATCTACCATATAGTATCGTTCTAAAAAATATACTATCACATCATTGAAATTTCAAAGTTAAGAGATAATGTATGATTAATTCAAACCAATTTGAAAAAGATAAATAATATGTCTGACATAATGCTTCTTTCCAAATAGGCTTGAATTAATCATACATTATCTCTTAACTTTGAAATTTCAATGACGGGACAGTATATTTTTTAGAATGATATTGTATGGGAGGTGTGAGGGGCTGGATCCATCTGGTTTGAATGTAAAGCCTGCAGAATATTTAGGCCTGATATGGCCAGTTTAAGAGCTAAAGCAACAAAACCAAGCAGTCCATCCAATAGAGTATGATACTCTAATATCTGGCTTATCTTGACCCTGTTTTAATAACAACAAATATCGAATACCTGCTCAGAGTTTTAATCAATTGGATAAATGATGTGTATAGAGAATGGCTAAAGTGTGTCAGAAAATACAGAGGGAAATGCTTTCCCTTATCAATACAGCATTTCTGATTAATTTGATTGATTGCTGCACAGAGATTCATCAATATCAATAATGAATCTATTTATAAATCATAATTTTGCAACAATAACAACATTGTTAACTTTGGTAGAAGGCCAAATTTCGTAGAAAATAGAAAAGAAGTCTCTAACAAAGCAAAGAAGAAAGTTTAAAGAGTTCAGTATGGAGGACTTTTTACCTCAACTAAATACTATCACCACACTGCTGAAAGTAACTACAAAAAGTATGCCAGATGTTAAGTGATGATTAAGGATATCATGTTCTGATCTCATTCAAGCTTTTCTACCCTTCTCATCCCCTTCCCTTTTTAATGGTCCTTTGCCATGTGGTTTTAGGGTGTTCTGCTGGTCTTTTTCCTCTCAGGCTGCAACTTTAGTACCATCATACAATCACCTTTGACCATCTTGTCTGAGAACATGTCCAACCCAGTTCCAGCATCTGCATCTTATTATGTCACTGGTCCTGTTGATGCCCATTGTCGCCTCAGTTAGTATACTACTGGTAATTATTAATGAAAGGAAAATACTTCTACAAAGTTACCAATCAGATGTACCATGAAGTAGAACTGCAATTCCCTTAAGTTTCAATCTATTTTTGTTATTAAAAATAGAAACTGTAGTTTGTATAAGAAAAATGAAAGACTTCATATCTAAAAAAAAAAAAAATCAATTTTCTGACTGCAGTGATTATTATACTAAATATGCAACTTCTAATAGTGGATATTGTAAGGAAAGATGATCAGATTAAGCTAATCAGCTTTAAGAAACTAAGTAGGAAAACAAAAAAGTCAAATAGAACATGTTAAAATAAATATTCACTTTCAAGGTATTTCTTTTTTAAGAGTACACTTGGAAACTTAAGAGTACATGGAAATACAACGATCTGGGACTGCATTTCAGAATTACACAAATAAAAGCCAATAAAGATAGTGAACTACTGTGCACATGTGTGTGCTCACAGTCTCATAGACTTTATAATAATCTGTGAAAAAAAGTGTACAAATTTCTATGCAGCCTATCAAACAAATTCTTCTGTACTGGTGTGTTTCCACACAAACACACTGATATCATTCATATCAAAACACAGAGGGATAAGTGTATAACTTCAGAGATGAATCAACATTGATTAGTAAACTGATGTACACACAGACGCAAACGTTAGTTTTAAGAAAACAAGAGAAAACGTATTCAATATCAAGAGTAGAATATAATTTTTTTGGTTGGTCAGAACTAGGATTAACTCTGTCATGGTTGCTGGTGACCAAATGATATATAACACACACACACAGAGTCTTCAATGGTACTTTGTATAACAGTCCCATAGAAAGGGAAGTTCTGAGACATAGAACAAAGGTTTCAAATAGCCTAAATGGACAACTGAAAGAGAGCAAACACTTTCAAGAAAAGAAGAAATCAGAAAGAGAAACCAGGGCTATAGAAAATGTATAAGAGGAATCTTAAAGTGTTTCTATTAATTTAATAGAAAGTTAGCACCAGCAGAGATTACAAAGTAGGGCCATCATTTCAAGGAGACAACTCAAACTGCAGAACAACAGTTAAAACACCTTAAAAAACTTTTTCAGTATTTCACTTCCAATTTTATTGTTCTGCATCTAGAAAAAAAAAAAAAAAGCATTGCATCTCATAGCCATTGAGAAGAAACAATTGGCAAAGTGGTTGGGCTTCATTGATAGCCACCACCATATTCAACTCTAGGGATCTGAGATTGATAAGTAAGTCACTTTGCTTTCTGACTGACCCAGGCCATGTGCATTTACAGAGCTAACCCGAAGTATGACCATAGTGGATGGAGAAAAAGTGAGAGGAGTCAATCATCTGGGTTCAAAAGAAAGTGTAATATTGAGGAAGTGAGAAGGGGTCCTTAAAAAACCCCTTCAAAAGTTGCTTGGCTGTTATTTTTGCAATATTCCAACATTTCATGACATTTTCATCAGAATTATATATTTTGGAGTTTTAGGGATGAGCTTCTCAAAGCCCATCTCTTTTTGTTTTTTTCTAGATTCAGATTGGGTTGGTTGACTGACTGGGGTCAACATCGTAGTTTCACAGTCTTTGTGGAGCTTCAAAAAATAAATCTGTACTTTAGTTTCAAAACAAAAATGTCAATTAGGATTAAGTTAATCCTGTTAGTAGATGTAATGGCTCCTTCATTAATTGTAAAGTTCTTGTGTCTAGCTGTATTAAAATATAGGTCGCCTACACTTATTTGATGAAGTTTCGTAATCAGAACACACAGAGGTCGAGTAAACACGTCTTTTATAAATGCTGTCCAAATTCTGCCCAATATCTCCCTGAAGACCAAGGGCAAGAGTCCTCTCCAGTTCCCTTTCTCTGACTCACAGGTCTACACTTAGAGAAGTACCATCCACTCTTGCCATTTTTGCAACTTTCACCCACCTTACAATAAACTCACTCTAGGATAGCACTTCTCTCTTCCCCCTCAATTTCCTTTTCAAATGACACTTAAAGTCAATGAAACCCCTACCAAAGAGGAAGGTATCTGTCCTCATGCCATTCAGCCTTGTCTACCAGACTACCTTTTTCACCACAACCGCCAGGTAAAGAAAACTGCCTTGCCAGCCCAATTGAAGGAGTGGGGCAGGGCAAATAATGATAATAATAATAATAATTCTTTCTTGTATAGGCACATAGCCTGAAATTTTTGGGGAGGGAGCTAATTGATTTTATAGACCCCAGTGGTCAACTGGAAGTCATTTTTTTTACCCTGAAAGGATGAAAGGCAAAGTCAATCTCAGAGATTTTAAAATTCAGATCCTGAAGAATCATAAGAAATACTGCTAAATATTTTTTCAAAATCTATAATTCTGTCAGCTTGCCACCTTAACAATAATAACAAGAGCACTCAGAAAGTGCAAACCTCCACCAAGGTAACACCAACGTCCTCTCAACAATTAGCCAGAGATGATTTTTAAAATGAGAATATCTGAAATAAACTTGACTGCTTTCACAAATGAGAATACTAAAAATGAACCCGAGTGGCCTCAAAAATTAAGTAAAAAAAACAGGAAAAATATTCCAGAATCCTTGTCAGGTATTGGATCAATCCCAAACTCTAATTAGTTTGTGCCAGTCACGAGGCCAAACATCACTGAAAGTTTCATCCAAATCCATCGAGTGGGTCTTGAGATATCTTGTCTACGGACAAACAAACAAACATGACTGAAAAAAAATACCTCCGCCTTCGCTGAGGTGGAGGTAATAATAATAATTCTTTCTGCTAAAGGCACAAAGCCTGAAATTTTGGGGAAGGGGACTAGTAGATTACATCAACCCCAGTGTTTCACTGGTACTTAATTTATCGACCCTGAAAGGACAAAAGGCAAAGTTGACCTCAATGGAATTTGAACCCAGAATACCACTAAGCATAATAATAATCCTTTCTACTTTTGGCACAAGGCCAGCAATTTTAAGAAGTGGATGGGTATCAGATGCCTATTCTGATCCCAACGCTTTTATTGGCCCTGGAGGGGATGAAACACTGAGTTGACTCTGGCATGAATTGAACTCAGTATGTAAAGTGCCAGAACAAATACTGTGTGGTATTTGTTCTGATTCTCAAATAATTCTGCTGCTCAATAATAACAAAAAAGCAGCAACAACAACCGCAACAAAAACAAAATTGTTGATTACCAAGTAAAGTGTGTTGTACTATAATGAATAGTTAAGAACTAATCCGGAGTATTTAATTAAAACAGAAAAATCCAGTTAAGAAATAAATTAGCATATCAAACAGTTAGCAGAAAATCTAATTAATTAATAAAAAGAAATAATTAGGTAAACATACAGTCAAATTGGAGTATTTATAGAGTAATTAAAAACCCGTGCAAACATATAAAAAAAAATGTGAATGTAAGTACAGTAATGGTGGTGATGATATTAGTTTCAGAATGATTGTAGAATGGTGAATATAGGGAGATGCAAGTCTTCTTACCAGAGATTTTGCCATTAGCTGTTGCTGCTACTTGGGCTTGAACATTGGCATGCATTATCAAAAGTGAGATTTAGCTAAACAAATATTTTAGGTAAATTCCTTCATAGAATCCAGCAGAGTTTTGAAAACGACCAGCTTCAGCTGAAATCTAAGATTTAAGCTGATGCAACAGATACTGGTCAGTTAATTTCAAGCATTGAAAAATATATCATTTCTTTTCTTTTTTTTTTTTTTGGTGTGTGTTTTTCTTTCTTTTTTTCCTTTTTTTTTTAGAATCTCCTTTAAATATACTCGAGCGAAGAAAATTTTAAAAGCAAAACCAAAGTTTCATTCTGTAATAAATAGCCATCCAGTGTACGTTAAAAGTGACCCAAAACCATCTAAACACAAAATTGTTGAGAAAAATATATATTAAGCTCTCTATATCTATAATCTGTAATGGATTATCATAATATTTTGATAGGTAAAGCCTATTTGCTAAGCATCTTTGTTTTTTAATAAACAACTTCTTTTACCCTATCCATCATCCTATACAATTTATATATTCATTAAAAGAAAAATTAAAGAACGGCCATATGAAAAATAAGTGATTTTTCTGTTAATAAATCTAGCAAAATTTCGATAGTTTTCAATACAATACAAAGATCAAATATTTTTAAAATGATTGACATCCTTTTTTTATAATCCTATCAAAGATGACAACTTATCAATAATAATGATTAGAAAAACAACAAAAAAAAAAAAATAACACAGGATTATGAGAGAATATAGAGAGTTAAGAACATAGAAAGGCTGCATTATCTTACAGAGATAAAGAATAAGAGATATAAAGAACGTTTGCATTAAATTCACTAATATATTTACTCTTTGTTACTTAGGTGCCTCAACTGCCTTATCTTATTAGTTGTAAATGCTAGTGAGAAGATGTAGTAATGTTGTGTAATTAGCTTGATCAATATAGACTACACTGAAGATATTTCACATGAATATCTTCATTTGGTTTGTTACTCTTTTACTCTTTTACTTGTTTCAGTCCTTTGATTGTGGCCATGCTGGAGCACCGCCTTTAGTCGAGCAAATCAACCCCAGGACTTATTCTTTGTAAGCCTAGTACTTATTCTATCGGTCTCTTTTGCCAAACTGCTAAGTTATGGGGACGTAAACACACCGGCATCGGTTGTCAAGCGATGTTGGGGGGACAGACACACAAACATATATATACACACATACACACAGACACATATATATATATATACATATATACGACAGGCTTCTTTCAGTTTCCGTCTACTAAATCCACTCACAAGGCTTTGGTCAGTCCGAGGCTACAGTAGAAGATACTTGCCCAAGGTGCCATGCAGTGGGACTGAACCCGGAACCATGTATTTCTTAAGCAAGCTACTTACCACACAGCCACTCCTATGCCTGTTAAGTAAAGTTTATTTAATAGGTTGTTTGATAATATTCCAAGTTCTTGATTAAAAATAAGAAAGCTTCAATTTTTAAGAAAGGAGAAATGAGAAGCTGTGGTATTGATGCATTTCCTAAAAGTATTATTGATGTCAGTGAAAATAAAATTACTAAACCATGAGCAAAATTCAGAGAGAGCATACTTGCAGTATATATAGGTTTCAAATTTTGGCACAAAGCCAGCAATTTTAGGGGATGGATTAAGTTGATTACACTGACCCCAGTACTCAACTGGTACTTATTTTATCAACCCCACCAAAAGGATGAAAGGTAATGTTGACCTTGGTGGGATTTGAACTTATAACATAAAGATGGACGTAATGTCACTAAGCTTTTTACTCAGCATGCTAATGATTCTGCCAAATCACCACCTTTCTTGCAATGTAAACTGATTACTGCAAATACTGTACCAGTTATCTTAGAAAATTTCTTTGTTTAAGAGTAACTTAGATAAGATGAAAACCTATAATCTATACAACATGGTGAACGTAATCAAATTTTAAAGTATACATGAATAAGAAGCTAATAGAATTCATTTCTAATTCAAGCTGCACTAGTGACAAATGACATTTCTGTTTAAAATTATTCGATTATTGACGTTTGAAAAGCAACATAACCATTGTCCTCAGGTGGCATATGCTAACTTTGGCTAAAATATATTACCATAAACTGGGTTTCTGAACAAGATGGTAGATAAGGAGGCTAATATCATTATTAGATGAATATGTGAAACTGGAATGAGCAGTGTCTCTCTCTCTCTGACATTATTACAGCTGTTATATATATATATATATGTTGTTGTTGGCACTCCATCGCTTACGACGTTGAGGGTTCCAGTTGATCCGAACAATGGAACAGCTGCTCGTGAAATTAACGTGCAAGTGGCTGAGCACTCCACAGACACGTGTACTCTTAACATAGTTCTCGGGGATAGTCAGCGTGACACAGTGTGACAAGGCTGGACCTTTGAATTACAGGCACAACAGAGACAGGAAGTAAGAGTGAGAGAAAGTTGTGGTGGAAGAGTACAGCAGGGTTCACCACCATCCCCTGCCGGAGCCTCGTGGCGCTTTAGGTGTTTTCGATCAATAAACACTCACAACGCCCGGTCTGGGAATCGAAACTGCGATTCTATGACCGTGAGTCCACTGCCCTAACCACTGGGCCATTGTGCCTCCACACACACACACACATATATATATATATATATATATATATATATATATATATATATATATATATATATATATATATATATATATATATATATATATATATATATATATATATATATATATATATATATATAAAGTTATTAGAAACAGGCTGCACTTAAAACTTTCAATATCAGTGTTATCATAAAATATAAGGCAGAGAGCTGGCAGAATCATTAGCATTTACATTCTGGGTTCAAATTCTGTCTTTCCTCAACTTTGTCTTTCCTCCCTTTTGGGGTCGATAAAATAAGAACCAGTTGTAAAATGATGTCAATGTAATCGACTTACTCTCTGCCCAACATTGCTGGTCTTGTGCACAAATTTGAAACCAGTATTACCATGAGATAAAGACAAAGATTTCAATTAAGACTGTTTGATCTTGCTGGCTCTCAAAACTGTGATGTTCAAAAGATCAAACGTTTTCAGTGAAAACTTGGATCTCTAGCTTTCTCTCTTCAGTATTAAATTATTAGTTTACAGAGCTGACAGTTATGTAGAAAAATGAATAAAATGATCAATGTTGAAAATACAAAGAGAAGCAAGCCTATGTTTCTTTATGTAGATTTTGTTGTGACCATATCTTATTGAGAAACAGTGGTTGATTCTTTGTATGCAAAGAAAATAGATCATTCTAAATTACAACGCAAACTATTTGCATATTGCCAATCATGAGAAATTTCTTTCTCAATTTCTCTCCCTCATTTAAAGTTCATGTTCCATGCTGGCATGGTTTGGAAGCAATATATATTAGTGTGTGTGTGTGTGTGTATATATACATATATATAGATATAGATATGCAGGGCAGGAAATCATCAATTAGTAATAAAATTAATAATTAACAATTTCTGCCGGGTAGCTCAGTATGAAAAAAACCTTCTTCGGTAAATAATAATTTATAATCATAAATATATAGGGATTGACAGTAACCTGCTTCTCCAACATACTGAGAATTCAGAAATAGCAGTCAAAGAACTACTGATTTCAAAACTACAAAATGGAGTAATAATTTGTAGTTTTGAAATCAGTAGTTCTTTGACTGCTATTTCTGAATTCTCAGTATGTTGGAGAAGCAGGTTACTGTCAATCCCTATATATTTATGATTATAAATTATATATATATATATATATATATATATATATATGCTTTATTGAAAAGCAGTAGGAATATCACAAAAACCGTTACTCAGAGTTTCACGTTCCTGTTTGTTGGACAGTTTGGTTTAGATTCTAAACAAAACTGTTCAACGAACAGGAACATGAAACTCTGAGTAACAGTTTTTGTGATATTTTTGCTGCTTTTCAATAAAGCATATTACTCTACCTCTGGTATTCAAGTACTATTTTTCCTACCTTGTTTCACATTTATGTGCTTACTCTGATATATATATATATATATATATATATATATATATATATATATACTCTTTACTCTCTTTTATTCTTTTACTTGTTTCAGTCATTTGACTGTGGCCATGCTGGAGCACTGCCTTTAGTCGAGCAAATCGACCCCACAACTTATTCTATGAAAGCCTAGTACTTATTCTATCGGTCTCTTTTGCCGAACCGCTAAGTTACGGGTACGTAAACACACCAGCATCGGTTGTCAAACACATACACATACACACACACATATATACATATATACGATGGGCTTCTTTCAGCTTCCATCGACCAAATCCACTCACAAGGCTTTGGTCGGCCCGAGGCTATGTTAGAAGACACTTGCCCAAGGTGCCACGCAGTGGGACTGAACCCGGAACCATGTGGTTGGTAAGCAAGCTACTTACCACACAGAAACTCCTACACCTATATATATATATATATATATATATATAAATAATATATATACATACATACATACACACATGTACGTATGTATATAGCAGAAGAAAGCCCACTATATACAGCTATAAAGGCGATCTCAAATTAATGCTTAAAATAAAATACTGCCACTACAGACTTAATCCTGTTTGAGATTATCCAATTACAAAGCATACTAATACTAATACTATCTGTAGGTGGTATTTGCTAACTGTGGCTATAGCCCGAGGCTGATGGTCTGGACATGAGGGTGGACATGAAGGCCAATATCAATATTGATTCAGTATCTGAAAATATATTATTAGACGATGCAAGAAAGCAAGCTTCAAATCCCTGAGCTTGTTTTTATACAATAGATTTTTAGTTTGTTGACTGCTGTGCACTAGCTGAGATGGAAAATAAAATTTTGTTTTTACTTGTTTTTGTCATTAGGCCGTGGCCATGCTGAGGCACCATCTTGAAGAATTTTAGTCAAATGCATCAACCCCAGCACTTGTTTTGTTTTTAATTGTTCTTGAAGCCTGGTAACTATTCTGTTGAATCTTCCGCCTTACTGAAGCACTAAGTTATCACACACACACACACACACACATAAAAGGTTCCTTTCAGTTTCCATCTGCCAAATCCACTCACAAGGCTTTAGTCGGTCTGGAGCTATACTAGAAGATACTTGTTCAAGATGCCATGCAGTGGGACTGAACACAGAACCATGTGGTTGGGAAGCAAACTTCTTACCCCACATCCACACCGGGGACCTAGTGATAAAACTGCCCCAAAAACAATAAACATTTGCAAAATTTAACATTTTCTTTCCATATTTTGACGACAGAATAGCAAAAGACATTCTTGCCAACAGTTTGTTTGGGTGAAAAATCAAATGGAAGTTTGATGATCCATTGAAATGAGAATTTCATTTTTCATTTAACTACAATTAATAAAAAGAAAATTAATTTCATGAATTGTTCCAATAATTGCCTCTGGAAAAAATATAATGAGGAAAAAATATAATGAGGAAAAAGAATTACTTGATAGTAATTAAAAACGACCTCATCGCCACCATCCTTTACTCTCTTTCCTGTGGGTGTAACAATGTATCTCCTGTACATCAGAGGTCCCCACCCACCAGGCTGTGGACTGGGACCTGCCCGTGGATCATTTGCTACTGGGCAGCAAAGAAATAAGAAGGGTTTTCTTCAGTGACAACAATCAAAACAAAATTACGAAATAGACTACACGTAAGGAACACCCTTTGGGTGTCATTGTCTCCCATCACTCCCAGATGGGGCCGTCTAGTTGCAGGGAAACAAACTCAGGGCTCCTACTGATTCTACATTATGGTGAGTTGATATTGATAGTAGTGTAATAGGGAAACTAAGTACACAAGTGTGTGGCCAAGCTGGAGCCCAGAAATGAGAATCAAAAGATTTTTCTTACCTTAGATAAATTTCTCTTTTTATCAAAATGCACTTAAATTACACATATGCACAGGAGTGGCTGTGTGGTAAGTAGCTTGCTTTCCAACCACATGGGTCCGGGTTCAGTCCCACTGCGTGGCATCTTGGGCAAGTGTCTTCTACTATAGCCTCGGGCCGACCAAAGTCTTGTGAGTGGATTTGGTAGACGGAAACTGAATGAAGCCTGTCATATAAATGTATATATATATATATATATATATATATATATATTTTATTATATGTATTTATTTTCTCCAAGTAAAAAATAACTCGGATAAAATAAATTGGTTAATAGGTACCGGGGTAGCAAAGACCACAAAATAACCGTGGTGTAACTCCTGTTTATGAGGTAGAAACTCCTTGATATTTTGGGTATTTGAGTATATATAAATTTAAAGAATGGAGTAAACATATGTCGGAATAAAAGGATGCAGTTATAATATGCGTTTACTCCATTCTTATATATATATATATATATATATATATATATATATATATATATATATATATATATATATGTATGTGTGTGTGTATATGTTTGTGTGTCTGTGTTTGTCTCCTCAACATCGCTTGACAACCGATGCTGGTGTGTTTACGTCCCCGTAACTTAGCGGTTCGGCAAAGAGGCCGATAGAATAAGTACTAGGCTTACAAAGAATAAGTCCTGGG
Organism: Octopus bimaculoides; assembly: GCF_046866305.1. NCBI lineage: Eukaryota > Metazoa > Mollusca > Cephalopoda > Octopoda > Octopodidae > Octopus > Octopus bimaculoides. The sequence goes on along the minus strand of NC_142945.1, from coordinate 45,674,524 downwards.
GTCAATTTGCTCGACTAAAGGCGCTGCTCCAGCATGGCTGTAGTCAAATGACTGAAACAAGTAAAAGAGTTTAAAAAAAAGAGTAAAAAAAAAGAGAGTAAAAAAGTACATTATTTACACTATGCCCACGGGTATATGGCGTAGTGGTTAAGAGCACTGGCTACTAACCCCAAGATTCCGAGTTCGATTTGAAGCAGTGACCTGAACAACAACAACAATGATAATAATAATAATAATAACAATATCGAAAAACACCTTAGGAATGAGAACACAGGTTCGAAATTTCACCAAGACACCTGACGAAGGCTGGATGGTATATCAACTGAAACATTGTGTTAACAACAAACAAGATGAGGACAATTATCCGTCAAATGTGAATAATGTACATAAGTCCTCATCTCTTAAATATAGAACAGTATAAATTTATAGCTTACAATGTACTGTTTTAGTGGTTTCTTCTAAGGATTGAGTCAAAATAAGTACAAGAAATTTGATTGGTATTTATTTTATTGATTTCTGTTGATTAGCTAAGTCTACCTTGGGAAAAATGGAACATAATTCTTGTGGAATCACAAGTTACTTTTGTTTGATATACTAGCAACAAGCACTTATCAATCAACTTTCTTAGCTTGTGTTCGTTAGAAGCGTTCTTGATTTTGAATGATATCAGGAAAAACGAAGTGTTTACAGACTCGAAAACATTCAAGACAGGATAAGTAAACTTAAAAGAAGTACACTTTCGTTCTGTATATTTCCGTAGTTTCCTTCTCATTTTGTCGAAATTGGCCACAGAATTAAATGGAGAATATGGGTGCACACACGCATAGTTGAATAGAATTATTTATTTTCAGAAATCTAATTTTAATACTAAAGAGATTGAAGGACGGAAGATATAAAGGAATCAGTCAACCGATATGCAAGCTAACGTTATTGTCTTTCAACATCTCTCTCTCTCTCCGTCTCTTTCCGTTTGTTCCACCTCGCTCCGCTTTCAAGTTGGACAACTTTAGGATCCATGTAGAAATATAGAACGTTTGTATACACTTCGTCTACTTCACAACTGATAGTCAATTTAGAGTTATCCCCCTTGACCTTGGCGAACGCTTAAAATATCTTGTATCTTAATTGTTCATTTGATAAAGAAAATGAATTGTGCCTAGGCACATATTTGCTTATATTTTAATACACAATCTTCTGCAGCGATTTCTTTTTAAAGTTATCGAAGAAAGCTGCCGTGGGGCCTAATTTCACAGCGAAACTAAATACATAAACATGTCTCGTCATATATTTATTTATTGATCATCAACACTGTATTGCTACTCCCGTGATGATAAATATATAAGTTATTGGCATAGCAGCTGTTAACAAAATGGTGTCGATTCCATTGCTAATAGATAGTTCTACTCGTTTGCGACTATTATTATATATAAGTAGTTTAATGAAGGCATAAATCACACGACCATCGTAGAAAACGAGGGACACGATGACTAATGTTATCTTAGTTACATATAAAATGGCACTCCGTCGGTTACGACGATGAGGGTTCCAGTGGCTCCGACAAACAGGGCAGCTTGCTCATGAAATTAGCACGCAAGTGGCTGAGCACTCCACAGACATGTGTACCCTTAACGTAGTTCTCGGGGAGATTCGGTGTGACACAGAATGTGACTAGGTTGGCCCCATACAATTTTGCCAGCTGAGTGGACAGGGAATAAAGTGTCTTGCTTCAGGACAAAATGTGCTGCTGAGAATCGAACTCATGACCTTATCATGAGCTGAATACCTCAATCACTAAACCCACATGCCTTCCTTTAGTTGTTTATATATAAAGAGGTGCAGGTGTGGCTGTATGGTCAGAAGCTTGCTTCCCAACCACATGATTTCAAGTTCAGTCCCACTGTGTGGTACCTTGGGAAATTGTCTTCTACTTGTGAGTGAATTTGGTATATGGCAAATGAAAGAAACCTGTCATATATATATATATGTATGTTTGTGTATGTGTGTCTGTGTTTGTCCCCTATCATCGTTTGATGACCGATGTTGGTGTGTTTACATCCCCATAACTTAGCAGTCCGGCAAAATATACGATAGAATAAGCACTAGGCTTACAAACAATAAGTCCTGGGGTTGATTTGTTTGAATAAAGTCGATGCTCCAGTATGGCTGCAGTCAAATGAGACTGAAACATGTAGAGAAGTAAAAGAATAAAAAAGAGAGAGAATGGTCATAGCTAGAGCCCCTTTGATCATAAGTCTGCTCCATTGAGGCTGACCCGGAGTTAAGGAGAATTAAACAAAGAGAAAAGAAAAAGAAACAGCAAGTCTGGTCGTTACTCTTAATTAATAAATTAGTTTTATTTGATGCAATAATAATTTTGCCAGCTCACCATTTTAGGTGCAATTGTACTGAACAACCTTTTTCTTATTAAGGTTGTTCTAGGGACGTTCCTGCTAAATTCAGTACCTTTGGGAAGAAATCATGGGAACTGCCTTCTCTATTAACTGAAATTATTGAATCTAACACTGGAAGCTTATGAAATACTTGATAATTAAATTCAAATTACGATAAACGTAAAAAAAACAAACGAAGTTTGCTTTTAGAAGCGTTGAGATGTCTTTTAGAAAGTTAAAGAAGTGATTTTAAATTCTCAATCGCAGAATAATGCTAAAAATATAGCCTGAACAGGATAAATTATCCCTATTTTGCAGAGAAAAGTGTAGGTGGCTGTCAAAGCATCGTGACATGTAATCACGGGGATGTGAGTTCGAGTCCACAGCTAGCCACCTACACTTTTCTCTGCAAAATAGGGATAATGTATCTTGTTCAGGCTATATTATTAGCATTATTCTGCGATTGAGAATTTAAAATCACTTCTTTAACTTGATAATTGTTCATAAAGCACAAATATCCAGCATCAAACCTTAAAATAGTCTTACATCATATTATCTTGGCCTTCTGTAACATTAATTAGACTAATAATAAAATCTGAAGAGGTAATTTTGAAATAAAATTATTCAAAATTTTCGAATCCATGTTAAACTCGTGGCAAGCCTAATAAAAAACGCTAACAGATCCAAGTGTAGGAAACAACTGTGTACAGGGAAATAACTCTAGGCAATGTTTAATAACAGTTATTGCTCTTCGTTCAATATCTTGCTTATCGTTAAGCAAACAGTGAAATACAGAGCCCACGTTATTCTTATATTTATTACGCTTTCACAGAAAACATCATTATAATAACGAAAAAACGGGGCGAAAAAAAAACAAAACAAAACAAAAAAACAGGAGTCATCAAAATAAAAATGAAGAAATACTATTCCTGGTGTATGTCGACTGAAATTTAATGAGAATTATTTGAGTACTTACAGGAAAATGAAGTAAATATGTAAATACGAGGGGTTGAAAAGTTCCTGGCTCTAAGAATATCAAGAGAGGCCTTGTTGGATGCCCAACCTTACGAGTTCTTTTACAGGGCTTAGAAAAACTGAAGGACTGCAACAGTAAGTGTATGGATTTGAGTAAAGCCATTATTATCTGATCCTCCTGTATTTTCTTTTACTCAAAGCCAGGAACTTTTCAACCCCCACCCGTGCGTACTTTGTATGTGCTCTCTCTCCCAGGTACTTTAAAGACATGTTTTAAATATGAAATTTATTTTTTAATAACGGCAGCAACTTAGCAAAAAACTTTACATTTGTTTCTACAATTTCTGCGTTGGGGAATGAAGAGTAAATACATATCAATATTATAGACAATGCTCACATCAACACACACACGCACACACACACACACACACACACACACACACACACACACACGCACACACGCACACACGCACACACACACGCACACACACACAGAGAAACAACTCGCATTCTATCTCTTTCCCACACTTTCTTTTCCTGGTAAATTTCAGTGAAAATGTTTGGCCCTCTACCTAGTTAGAAGGAATAAATATTTAATGCTTATTTTTCATTCGATTGTCTGCATTAGAAACATTCTAACACTGATACAGGTTTCAAAGTCAGGTAACAGAGAATTGCTGATTAATTTTCACATGATACACTATTGATGGTAAGAGACAAGTCTCAGCAATGGACAACTAGTTGGGATGTTTGAGATTCAGGTCGTGTTAACTATGTTGTATTGTAGCCTTTCATAAAGCTCATTCATTATTTAATTCATTTGTGTCTAATTAACCAAGAATTATGTGCCAATATCAATACATAATTCACTGATGATTATGGAATATTTATTTCGTTAATGCCCACAGTGGGCTAAACATAGAGGGGACAAACGATGACAGATAAAAGGATTAAGTCGATTACATCAACCCCAGTGGGCACACACATACACACAAACATTATTTCTCTCTAATAAGCGTAGGGTTCTTTTCATTTTAAAATACAAATATTGTGTGTATAAATATTAATATTGTGTACACTCAAGATTTTATTTAATCGGCCCCGAAAGGATAAAAGCAAAGTCAACCTTGGTGGAATTTGAACTCAGAACATAACGGCAGACGAAATACCTCTGAGCATTTCGCACGGCATGCTAACGATGGTGCCAGCTCGCCACCCAATATTTATGGAATATTAAATATAAAATCGTGAGTGTACACAATATTCATATTTGTACACACAATATTTATATTTTAAAATGAAAAGAACCCTATGTTTATTAGAGAGAAATAATATTTGTGTGTATGTGTGTGCACATGTGCATGCACATGCACACACATAACTATAGATCTTCAAAGCCTGTTGATTAGAGTTCATGCAGCCCACTTCATAGGAAGAAATTTACAATTACTTATGACTTTATGCAGAATATTAGTGAACATGTGTGTGTGTGTGTGTGTGTAATATACCTGATACAACTTGGTCGTAGATAATGCTTTCCCATTCTTTCTAAGAATGGGAAAGCATTAATAATAATAATAATTGTTATTATTAACTGAAATAATAACTGAAATGTCATACATGTTCATGTATGGAGGACTAAAATGATGCCCTGCTATGAAATTTAATAAGATGTGGCTGAGTGCTAAGACTTTTGCTTCTCAACCTATGGGGCTTTGAGTTCAGTTACACTGCATCACACTTTAGGGTAGTTCTTCCACTATAGCCTCGGGCTGACCAAAAGCTTGGGAGTGGATTTGGTAGATGGAAACTGAGAGAAGCCCGTCATGTATATGCTTATATATATATATATATATATATATATATATATATATATATATATATATATATATATATATATACATATATATATATATATATATATATCATCATCATCATCATCATCGTTTAACGTCCGCTTTCCATGCTAGCATGGGTTGGACGATTTGACTGAAGACTGGTGAAACCGGATGGCAACACCAGGCTCCAATCTAATTTGGCAGAGTTTCTACAGCTGGATGCCCTTCCTAACGCCAACCACTCAGAGAGTGTAGTGGGTGCTTTTACGTGTCACCCGCACGAAAACGGCCACACTCGAAATGGTGTCTTTTATGTGCCACCCGCACAGGCCAGTCCAGGGGCACTGGCAACGATCTCACTCGAAAATCCTATGGGAGCCAGTCAGGCGGTACTGGCAACGGCCACGCTCAAAATGGTGCATCTCATGTGCCACCCACACAAGAGCCAGTCCAGGGGCACTGGCAACGATCTTACTTGGCTTGCCGGGTCTTCTCACACACAGCACATTTCCAAAAGTCTATATATATATCCAAACGTGATCGATGCCAGGGATGCCTGACTGGCTCCTGGCATGTAAAAAGCAGCCACTACACTCTCGGAGTGGTTGGTGTTAGGAATGGCATCCACTTGTAGAAACTTTACCAGATCAGATTGGAGCTTGGTGCAGCCTACTGGCTTTCCAGACCTCAGTCAAACCATCCAACCCATGCCAACATGGGAAACGGATGTTAAACGATGATGATGATGATGATATATATTCACACCCACATACATGCACACACACACATGTATGTATATACATCTAGGAGTGTGTGCCTTTGTGTCTGTTTGCCCCCCTCTTGACAACCAGTGTCTGTGTGTTTTTGTCCCTGTAACTTAGTAGTTTGGCACAAGAGACAACAGATTAAATACAAGGTTTTAAAAAAGACTAAGTATTGGGGTGGATTCATTTGACCAAAATCCTTCATAGCAGTGCCCCAGCATGGCCGCAGTCTAGTGACCGAAACAAGTAAAATATAAAGGATAAAAAAGATGGAATATTTTCAAAATATTGTTACTTTGTTACTTATCTTTGTACATGTCAAAACTGTTAGAACCATATTTAATTAGGAGCTAGAGATGTTTTTTTTCCCTGTATATCAAATATTTATTGAAAAAGTATGAACATAACAATTATTTCAAACGAGATTCAGATTATACATTGATGCACAATTGTATCTTCATAATGTTACTATCCAGCCTTTCTGAACTAACTGTGGAATTGAACTATAAATGTTACTCTTTCATTCTTTATCTAAAACCTCTGTGAATCATCACATGTAGAGGTTTTTAGTTCAGGAATGTTCATCTTCATTCACAAATGTATTTATTATGAAATATATGGATCCTATCAATTTATACTTTGTTCAGGTTGTTGACACAAATTAGACTTCAAAACACTTGTTCTCATTGCTATCAACAATGAAACCTCATCAAGCTTTGTTCTTTTATATGCATCATTGCTTGGAATGGAAGAATTCGCATAATTTTCATTGTAATCATAGACAATAGCTATTTAAATTGAACTGAAATAAATATCCTATTCATCCTATTTATTCATGCAAGTTCATGGCTAAATGATTAGGGAGTTTGGCTCATTATAATAAAGAGTTCAATTCTTGGATGGGGTGGGGTATTATGTCCCTGAGTTAGGCATATTATTTCATATTAACTTTATTTCATTTCAGTTGTTATTAGTACCAGCTGGGTGCTGGGACGGCATTCTTTCCCTCCAGATGCTCTATCTTAGATGTTCTGCTGCAACCAAAAGCAAGGGAGTCAAGAATGTGTGCATGTGGCTACACAGGCACCTAAAGCAATTAGGGAAAGCATGTTACATGCTACCAAGCCATACTTGCTTGTCAGTGATGGCCTGCTGTGTACTATTTTCTTTTTTTTTTGTCTTTGCATTTGATTCCATTGGTTTAATGACAGGCAATAAAGAGAAATTTTTGTGTTTCAATAGATGGCACATTTTACTTGTAGTTATTTGAAAATATTATGGCAAATTAAACAAAGAATAAATGAATAAAGCAAACAAAATAACTGGAGCAGATGTAATTTCAGTTTCAAAAGGTAGTGTTATGAGGTTAGGGAAATATTTCATTGGAGGAGTATGACACAACTAAATTCATCGACCCAGTCTCATTATGTACCAGTGTTAATAGTTTGGTGTATGTGGACAACTGGGTGAAGTTAGTATGGTTTCCTGGTTTAGTTTCATCAACTACCAGGTGTTTTATCAGCACTGGATTAACACATTAAACAAAATAAGCACGTGCTTAGGGCATCTGGGGACAGGGGCTCCACAGAAATGAAAATGGTTTGTGGCACAAAAGAAATCACTTTAAACTTGCTGAAATAATATTTGTAATGCCTTATCTCTACTAAGTATAGAAGCAGAAGTTTTACATAAAATTAATTTTAACAATATCATCAAACATTTCACAAATAAAAAAAAAAAAATGCAGAAAATTTTTCAAATATAAATAAAACGGAAGCGTGTAAAATTAGACTTTATGTTCGATCTAACTGTTAATTTTGTTTCATTTTGAAAAATAAAAAACATATTTTATGGTTTATCATTGTTTACATTTTAAATTATTTTTGTTTACATTTTGAACCATTAGCATATACTTGAGGGCACCAAAACCCTTTAAGCGCTTAGGGTCTGTATGGATCTTAATCCAACGCTGTGTTCTATCAACACATTTTTAACACTGTTCCAACCTATTTCTCATTCTCTGCTTTAATTATAAGTAAATCATATATTTATAGAAACATAAGTGCTGCAATCATTTCCTAAAATAATTTTCAGAGTCACCTTATTGACATTATAATGTTTGATAGAAGCTTTTCTGGAATTCAAAGTTTATTTCTGGTTAGGAATTGAACAGGAAAAGGAGCAAGAAACACGTTGCAGAAAGTCGCAGATTCAGACTCAGGAAACAACCTTTCAGGCGAAATAACGAAGGATTGAAATACCTGGCACCTGGCCATACTCAATAAGACCTGTATCTCACAACAGGAGTGTTAAAATCTATCCTTCTGGTTGTGTAAAGCACTCATGGTGGTTCCAGGTAAAGGCCCCCATGCCCCTGTGCAGTGACACATAAAAGCACCAGTACGGTGCTGTGTAAAAGTGTCTGTGCAGTATTGCGTAAAATTGCCCAGTACACTCTGTAAAGAAGTTGGTATTAGGAAGGGCATGCAGCTGTAGAAACCATACCAAATCAAAGTGGAGCCAGCTCTGGTCACACCAACCAACCTATGCTTGTATGGACAACAAACGTTAAATGATGATGATGATGATGATGATGAAGTGTGATGAGCCTGTTGATGTAGATAATTCAGACAAATGATCTAAGTTATTAGAGCTTGGGTTAAACCAATAAAATACTTTAACAGAAATGGTACATATTTAAAAAATATTCATACTTTATTTACATTATTTACATTATTTACATTTGACAGATATTTGTCCTCATCTTGTTTGTTGCTAACATGTTTCGGCTGATATACCCTCCAGCCTTCAACAGGTGTCTTGGGGAAATTTCGAACCTGGATTCTCATTCCTAAGGTATTTTTCGATGATATTATTATTATTATTATCATTGTGGTTGTTGTTGTTGTTCAGGTCACTGCTTCAAATCGAACTCGGAATCTTGGGGTTAGTAGCCCACACTCTTAACCACCACGCCATATACCTTGGCTAAAATGATGATCTTTACTTTAATCAAAGTCCCTTGGAAGCTCCAATTTTAATGGGTGGTTGTTGGATGAATGAAACTTCCTAATATATTTACACATATTTTTGGAAGTTTACCATTCATTGTTATAGTGGAACACACTCTTGAAATAGATGGTCAGAGGAATGAAGTTGACTGTATATTAACCATTCTATTAAACCTCACCTCTCAGACATATTTAGTTTTCCTAATCAGGAATATCTGATTATTGTGGTTCCAGCAGCAAATTTAGAACTAAAGGAAGAGAAGTTGTTTCCATTTTTTATTTTAAAATTTGTTGATCTATTTTCTGTTAGATCTATAATTATGAACTGTATCAAAACAATTATTTTTAGGTTAGTAATTACTTGGGTTATTATACAGCGCTGATGTTTTATGTAATTCTTATTATTATAAACTTGGTAGTTTTTACATCTAGTTGCTTTTTATAATGTTGCAACCATTTGGATTTTAAAATTTACCAATTTATATACTATCCCTGATAATGCTCTGTAGCTTTGGCAAATACAATTAACCTTAACATAATACTGGTTTCAAATTTTGTCACAAGGCCAGCAATTTCAGGGGAGGCATTAACATTGACCCCAGTACCGAACCACGAAAGGCTACAATTGGTGCAACAGAGAAGAGGACAGGTGGACACTGAGTATTTTTCAATGAAATTCAGCTTACCGATTCAGTGGAGTAGTGACTTATTTGTAGCAGTAGAAGAGAGACTGAGACAAATAAACAATTCATCATTTATCAATACTTAAAATTTATTATGAGGCGAATAATTCATAGAAATATAACAATAAATCTCTCAATATTGAACATTTATATAACAAATAAATGACAACAAAGAGCTGAAGGTCCAAAATAGCAACTATCAAAAATCTCATTAATTGTTGCAGGTTAAGGGCAATTCCTACTCAAGTTTTAGTGTTTTCTGTGTTCTTGGCCACCATCTATTGACTGCACAGCTACATATTGAGAGAGAGAGAAAGAGAGAGAGAGAGAGGGCCATATGTATATGTGTGTTCGAAAAAGATTTTATTCGTAGTAACAGTTCACTGTTTCTTTATAACACTTGTCATTACGATACATTTTAAAATTTGGACAGCATATGTATATATATATATTGATAGATCTGTGTGTTTTTATGTCTGAATGTATATCTATTCCCCTGTCTTTCAAAATAATGAAAATAACCAAATGCAAAAATAGACTTCTTCTGTTTAAGTTTAAAATTTGATTTAGAAGAGAAAAATAAATTTGTGACGACTAGAAAAAGTGATTATTTATCCAATTAAGTTAATGAGTAGAAGATTGAAACAGCTTCTTTTGATTGTGCAAGGTCATTTATGTCTAATTTCTTCACAAAGACGTGGTTTAAAAGTTGTAATATATTGGCTATAACCAAGCCAGTGCCTGGATGGTGCAAGAGGTGTGCTAACTCAGGGATAAGCTTCTAGGAAAACTTGTACACCTGAATAATGTATAAGTGTTTAGTCTGTGTATGTTTATAGGTGCTGGCATGCTTATGTGAGTGGGAAGTTTGCTTTAAAAACCACATGGTCATAAGTCCAGTCCCCCAACCATACAGCTTATTGGGTAAATGTCTTCTTGGTTGACTTATAAACTGTGAATGGTATTTGCGTAATAGAAACTGCAGAGAAACCCAGTGTTTGATAAGTACCAATGCATGAAAATCTCGGCTCTTGAATCACTCTGTTGTTTCTGCTAAATATATATATATATACACACACACACACACAGGTGAGCACATAAATACAAAGCAAGGTGGAAAAATCAGTACTTGAATACTGAAGGTAAATTAATATGTTTGTCCAACAAATAGAATGTGAATGTCTGAATAACAGTCGTGATAATTTTTGCAGCTTTAATAGAAGTATATCATATAGACTCTTGTACCAGAAACAAAAACCCTAAATTCCTTATATTCCCTTTTTATCAATGTAAAGACAGAATCTCCACACAAGAAAGAATCAAGGAGAATCTTTTCATAGAGAAATTCAAACCATTTCTTAACACACATGCCCCTCAGTGACCTTATTTCTCTAGGAACAGACATAAACTTCCTGTTGAAAAAAAGAGTTCATAACTCCAACTAAAAAGATTTGTCTCCCCTTACACACACTTCCTGTTTTGACACCACACTTCCTGCTTAACACAAACTTTTAAGCCTTTTTTAAAACCTAACACAACTCTCAATTTTCATGCATCCTTATTTTTCCAACCATTATATACATGAATTACCATTGAACTTCAAAAGCTCAAAGACAATATAATGTATTGGTATATTTATTTTTTTTTATATTATTTTTTTAATATATTATTTTCTTCATTTTTTACTTTTTCATAAAAAACATTTTCATTCTCCCTCTTCTTGAAAATTTGCTTCGCAATGAAAGCCGGTTAGAGAAATCTTTATTAAAATATGCTTTCAGTTTAGTATTCTGCCTTATTATTATTTTTCATTTATATATATATATATATATATATATATATATATATATAAATTTATATAAATAAGGATAAGATCATTATTTAAAATACCGATTTTATCAGGTGGCCAGCATGGGAATGTAATGAGTTCAATTCCTGGTGGCATATTGTGTCCTTGAGCAAGACACTTTATTTCATATTGCTCCAGTCCACTCGACTGACAAAAAATGAGTAGTACCTGTAATTCAAAGGGCCAGCCTTGCCACATTCTGTGTCATGCTGAATCTCCATGAGAACTGCATTAAGGGTACACATGTCTGTGGAGTGCTCAACCACATGCACATTAATTTCATGAGCAGGCTGTTCCATTGATGAACTTGAACACTCATCATCATAATTGACTGACTGCCAGTATATATATATATATATATATATATATATATGAATACAGAAAAAATATCATTTGATGGCTGAGAAATAGAAAAATCAAAGTAATGATTTGTGAAGTTTCAGCCCACAACCAATTATAATATTTAACTCCAGTCTTTACTGAGTTCAGTTAGTCCTTAATTATCCAGATGAGAATATGGAGGAGTATTTTGCTTGGAAAATTGTTCAGATAGCCTAGTACAAGCAAAAGTTTAAAAACGAGGCTTCACTAAGTATTATTACATGAAAAATATGGTTACTATGTTTACAATGTTTTTTTCTATCATCAAGCTGGACTGTTGATGGTTTGATGTAATCCTAAGAAGCAAAGACCATTAACAAAGCATCTTTGACTGTGAAAGACTTGACATTATGTAGCAATCGTTTGTCTGTATTGCACTAATTGATCAGAGCATGCATCATTTTATAGCAAACATATTTCTTTGTCTCTTTGATGATTCCTTCATTGTGTGGTCATAGCTTTTGAAGTGGTGTTCAGTGTATGTATGCACTTGCAAACAAACAAGCAGGGCACTCCACAATTTGAACTAAATAATGCTTTGTTTTTGCATTAGCACCAGAATAGTCTTTGTAAAACAGGAGTATACTTCATCCCCCACTCTATACACTAATAATGAGTTCAAGTTTTGGCCCAAGGCTAGCCGTTTTGAAGGAGGAGCATAAATCAGTTACATCAGCTCCAGTGTTCAACTGCTACTTATTTTATCAACCCTGAAAGGATGAAAGGCAAAATCAACCTTGGCAGAGTTTGATCTCAGAACATGAAGACAGACAAAATGCTGCAAAGCATTTTGCCTGGTATGCTAATGATGCTCATTTCTTTACTGCCCACAAAGGGCTAAACACAAAGGGGACAAATAAGGACAGACAAAGGGATTAAGTCGATTACATCGACCCCAGTGCATAACTGGTACTTAATTTATTGACCCTGAAAGGATGAAAGGCAAAGTCGACCTCGGCGGAATTTGAACTCAGAACGTAACGGCAGACGAAATACCGCTAAGCATTTTGCCCGGCGTGCTAACGATTCAGCCAGCTTGCCGTCTTAATAGTAATAATAATCTTCTGCATTAAAGGCACAAAGCCTGAAATTTTTGGGGAGGGGACTAGAAAATTAAATCGACCCTTGTGCACAACTGGTACTTGATTTATCGACCCGAAAGGATGAAAGGCAAAGCTGATCTCAGAGGAAGTTGAACTCATAATGCATCGAGTGAAATACTGCTAAGCATTTC